>NC_134411.1:4341844-4641844 GCF_038048845.1 Mixophyes fleayi | reverse complement strand
ATTAGAAGGGCCCCCTGGTCAGACCAATTTACTCTTGGGGATCACCAGTGGATCCCCCAGTAGCTGTAATAGTCAATTTCATTCTGGGGAGTAGGGAAGCCAGATAGTGACAAGCTGCTTTTAATAACACCAGAAAGGAAACTGTGTTATTCATTGAAAAGCATAGAAAGTACAGATAGAGCATTAGTTATCCCAATATGTCTTAAAGCAATGAAGTTGAGATACTCTTTTCTCAAACTACCCAGTATAATTGTTTCTGGAACCACTTGCTAAGCTCTATTCCACATTGTTAGTAAGTTTAAAACAGTACAGGATAAAGCTGAGAATAAGTGGGATATTTTGGGATAACAAGAGCTCTATGTGTATATTATAATGTATGGAAGTGACAAGACCATGGTGATATGGCACCAGCACACATCTTGGTGTGTGGGTAGTTATATTACTAGAATGACAGACTCATTCTTGCTACTTTGTGGTAACTGGCCATAGAGGGGGAAAGCCATACAATTACATACTACTGAAGCAGTATGCTGGATGTACGCTGTCTCTGGGTGTAACTAGATGCGAATAATGAAATGCATATAATGGTAAGTGGTCAATAAACCAAGATGGCATAATCAGGCACTTAGAGTATTTATTTGTAACCGAGTACATTTAAAAGTAGATAAAAATAAAATATATGGTATCAGAGTTGATAATTATGGGAACAAACAACAGTCACAGGAAAAAATGTGGATAATAGGACATTGGTGCTAAGTGTGAGATGGGATCAAAACCAACAAAGATTGTGCATTACCGGCCACTACTATGATAATGGACTCCTGTGATTGTGTTGTTGCACTGAGCCATGCAGCACCTTATCAATACCTATCTGCTTATAATAGGTGGAATATGTAGGGCATTTTCTGAGTTTACAAATCATTACAAAAATAAACCAGTAAGGATGGTGTCAGGCAGGCGCAGTGAACAGATAGAAAATAGCTAGAGTTGATAGCACTCTTATCGCTCCATGCTGACACATTAAAGTGAATGGGAATAGCTCACCCCATCACACAGGAGGAATTATGCTCAGAAAACATTGTATGCAGTGTTCTCAGAGCATAATGCCCCCCAAGACCACCATCAGGGGTATACTGGTTTAAGGAGTCACCAGGGAGCCTGGACTCAACAGTTATTTGCTTTGCCCTTAATTTGAAATAATTCTTCTGATAAGCACTTATTAAAAATCTTTTTATTTATATGTCAATGAGTTCAGTTCCTGACCATGGCCTTATCTGTGTGGATATTGTGTACTCTCCCGTGTTTGTGTGGATTTTCTCCAGGTGTTCTGGTTTCCTCCCATACTCCCAAAAACATACTGGTAGGTTAATTGGCTGCTAACAAAAAATTTAGACTGTAAGCTCCTATGGGGTAGTGACTAATGTGAATGACAAATATTCTCTCTGTACAGTGCTGCAGAATTGGCGGTGCTATATAAATAAATGATGACAATGATGTCAAATGTCATTGAGTCTTGTGACATCTATATAACTTCGTCAGGACCAATATAAGAAAAAATAGAGAAACAAGAATTTAAGAAATGGCAACAATCACTGTTATGCGTAGGGAGAAGTTTAAGGGGCTGGCATGTGTGGGTGGTTTGAAGGGCATGTAAGGGACATGTGAGGAGATCTGTGGGGCATTTTGTGATATGTGATGGGCACGTGGGGAGGTCTGATGGGCATGTAAAGCACATGTGGGACAGGCATGTAAGGGGTAAAATAATAGTGGCGATGGAGGGTTGGGGGTTGCCTGTTTCATTTGTACTGGGCCTCACCATTTATGATTGCAATCATGTGTCAGGGCAATAATGTTCCCCATTCACTTCAATGTGTCATCACGGAGTGATTTGGGCCTGCAGCAGTGTCACTGTGTTTAATAAATGCACACATTAAGTGATTTTTGTTAGCACTGTGATGATACTTATGGCTGCAATGGGGGGGGGGATGATAAACAACAATAAGTTACCTAGTAACACAGTTTTTGAAAAAAGTAAATTGGTCAAAAAAGTTTAACCATAAGGCTTGTCAACTAATGGCATTTAAACAATGGAAGGTGAGCCAGAGACACATAAGAGCCATTGGTTGATACACCAGAATAATTTAAGATTTTTTGTTGTAAAAGTATGCTTAGTGGAAAATCATACAAATCATATAAACTAGCAGGCAGATACCGTACTGACAGAGACAGGTAAAAGCCAGGATTCAGAGACCCAATATTCCCAGAATCATCTCTGTTTCAGTATTACCACCCCCACACCTCCTACACACACACACACACACGTACACAGATCACATTAATATAATGGCAAATTGGCAGCCCAGGGGCTTTCCTCAACCAGATGCTTTGGGGTCTGTCAGCCTGTACTCTGTTAAAATCCTGTTGAATAAGTTACCAGTCAGCTATGTTAGTTTATCCTTGCGGACATCAGCTTAACACACTAACTCATGCCACATAAGATATATAAACAAAGCTGCCACTGCTCACTAATTAGAAAGGATGACAACTACTACTACTCATTAATGACACTTGTGTGTTATAGAGTATGTCTGATTGTGCTAGATTTACAATATTCATGTTCACACCAGAGTGGACCCTGTAACTTGATTTCCTGAGCCATTTACATTTTATCTGCTACCAGACAGCAACTTTTCAGATAAGCGATCCAACCAAAGTAATATTGCAGCTATTTTAGCAGATCTCAAAAACGGCAATTTTGTGAGCCTGAACACTCACGGAATAGAGATTTAGAAGTGGAAATAAAATGCATTCCCTGTTAAATTTCAGTAAGTTTCCCAAGTTAGTGAATCAAGCTCTCCAAATAAATAGCCCTTTCATGTGAAAATGCTAGAACCCTCTTTACTGGAATCTCAATGAATGACCTGATCTGTAAAAGCCTTCCAGTGGCGTGTGATATATTTATATACTGTTGATTCATTATTACCCACTAATTCCTACTGCATGTAAAATTGCCCATTAAAGTAAAACTAAGGATCTTATTTATCAAGCTTTAACTCCTGCGAAAGTGTCACTTTTGCAGGAGAAGGTCTAATTTAAATATTGAGGTTATTTACTAAAGCCCCTTGCCCATCGATAGCCTATTTATCATGTATAGTGACGTTACAAGTACCGCCACTGTACTCCTTATCGCTACTGCCATCTCAGGATAGCGATAGCTGGGGTCCTGAAAAAGAAAAAAAAAGACATTTTCGTATTTCAAAGTTAATCTTATTAATTTTTTTTAACCAACTTTCTAAAAAAAAAATTTTTAATCTGCAACTAGAAACTCCACTTGGGGCCACCAGTTCCAGAGAGCATGTGTGAGCCGTCTCTCACAAGTCCAGAGGAATACACTACACTTGCCCAGCGTGCGGCCTCCTCTTACTGCTGACAGCTGGATACCGGCCAGAATTTATCAATAAAATATTGATAAATTGATACAAACTATCAAAATTTTATTGCTAAATTTCGTTAAGAGACAATTTTCTATCGCTGCGATAAGCAGCAATAAAAAAAATCTTTATTTTGGACAGGTCTTGATAAATAGATCCCTCAATCTGGAAATATAATATATATATATGTGTGTCAGAACGGCTTCCAGAACCATTCAGATGTTGCTTAATGAATGTTGCTATATGGCAGCGAGAGTGAGGATAAGTATGTAAAATGCAAAAAAGTATGGTACAATTAAATTCAATAAATAAGACATGAAGGGGGTTGTAGAGCTCCAATGTCCCCAAAGACAGTATCACGCATGACGTGCTTATATAGCCCAGGTCAGTTGCAGTGTACCTGGAAATAAAACTATGTATAGCACAGTATCACCCGCTGAGAGAGAGCATCGTAGCGGCTATCACAGAACAACAAGACTGACACTGTAGAACTGATGGTAATATATATATTTTACCCATTTATAAATGCTACATGTATGAAGAGATGTCTCCAAAGTGTTACTTTGTGGGTTTATTTCCACTTTTAAAAAGGTAGTGCCTGCTTCTCATACCTTATATGTTAGGTAGGGGTCTCTCCCCTGCAGCCCCATCTAGAAAGGGACGCCCCTCTGTAGACATTGGTCATCGTGAAAAGAGGACCCAATGTCCAGAGCTAGGTGAAGCTCTGCTTACTGTCAGGCTGCATCATTCCACTGTATGATATCAACTATGAAATTAGATTTGAGAGTGCCATCCCCAATTATTGTGACTTTCAAATATAATTGTGCCTGTGAAATTACATGGCGGGTTCATAGTAAGCATTGGGTTGTCTTTTCTTTTTTTTTTCTTTTTTAAATAAATGTTTATTAACGGTCAGATAACATAACACAGCGAGAATCAAATACATTTTACATCACATAGAGTGCATAAGTTGAAAGGCTCTCCATGAGCCGGAGAGGACAGAAATAAGATCCTTTTAAAGATATGGGAAAAATGAAGACCGGTAGTTTCCTTGAACTAAGAAGGAGACAGAGCAAGAAAAGGAAGAAAGGAAGAGAAATTAAAAATAAAAGGAAAAAAGACATCAGACCAGAATCCCATGCTAAAAGAATGAGAAAGAATGAGAAAGAGAAGTAGGGAATAGAAGAAGATAAGTAGGAGGGTGGTGTCGCAGGAAACACCCTAGGGGTAAGCGGGTTAGCGAGTAGGATTGGAAGTGGGGAAGGGTATAATCTAAGAAAAAGGGGAGCGGTAATGGATATAGGACATCCAGGGATCCCAGACTTTGTTAAAGGTTTTGGAGGAGGTACGCAAAATGCTGTTCATGTACTCCATGCGATGAGCTTGCCATATCCTGTTAGTCACAGCGGTGGGGGAGGGGGGAGCGATCTGCTTCCATTCAATGGCGATTTGGCATGTGGCAGCTGAAATAATGTGGCAAGCTAATTTATTCTGATGTTTAGTGGCCGAGGGAAATGCAAGGGGTAGGAGAGAAAAATTCGGATCGAGGTGGAGGAAGATTTGAATCACCAATTCCATCAGGGATTTAACCTAGTACCAAAAAGGGATACATTTTGGACAGTCCCACCATATGTGTAGAAAAGAGCCTACGCCAGAGCATAAATGCCAACTTCTGTCGGAGGAATCAGGCAATATTATTATTATTATTATTATCGTTTATTTGTAAGGCGCCACAAGGTTTCCGCAGCGCCGTACATAGTACAAACAGTAGACTATACGGGGTAAAACAGTACAGAACAATAAACACAAAGTACCAGTATTCAGAAACTCCAGGCAGGCAGATACAGTAGAGACGGAGCGGAAGAACAGGTGTGGAGACAGGAGGGAAGATGAGCCCTGCTCATACGAGCTTACATCCTAAGGGAGGGTAAACAGAATCAGGTACATAAGGGAGCCAGTGAAGCAAGGGGGAGAGAGAAAGGGGGCAGGGGAGAACCAGAAGAGGTAAGAGGTTAAGTGGATATTTTATGGAGGACGTAGTATCAGCGAAAGAGGAGTTTATATATGTTTTCTTTTATTTGGCCACAAATTGAACTAGAGACCGCATTGTCCCGTATTTCCAACCAATCCTTGTCGTCAAGGGAGTAACCCAGCTCCCATTCCCATACCATTTCATGAGGGTCACGAGGAGGAGCAGAAGGGGAGTTCAGTTTGGAGTAGATAGTGGAGATGACAACTGGCGTTTATGCTCGGCGCAGACACAATGTCTCAATGGTGGTAAGTGGACGAGAGACAATACGAGATTTGACGGTAGAATGGAGGTTGCGAATTTGTAAGTATTAATAAAAGTTCTGTGTAGCTAGCTCAAATTTCGCTTGAATGTCGGCAAATTGGGGGAATAATGCGCTGCGGGTGATGTCGTTTAAGAACCGCATCCTTCAAGTGTGCCAGGGAGAAAACGAGATGTGGAGCAGGCCTGTAGGGAACTCCAGAGAGTTGAAAATGGGGACTAATGGGGAAGGATGTGGTGGGATAACATGCAGCCCGAAAGAAGATACATATATACATATATATATACACACACACACACATATATATATATATATATATATATATATATATATATATATATATATATATGCATATATATACATATCCAATAGATTGCAAGCATGCGAGAAGGACCTTCTCACCTCTTTGTCTGTTTTACACAGTATCCAGGTGCTTGGCACTAATAAATAACATGTGTACATTACCCTGCCGCCTTCCTTGGTACTTCACTTGTATGGATAGTGCAAGTATACACATATATATATATATATATATATATATATATATATATATATATATGTGTATATATATATATACATACACATACACAGTATATGGCATTTAGCATATGAGCATTTGGGAGGCTACTGGTTTAGCATATGTTCGCAGAACATTTTGGAATGTCATTTTGTAATGCTGTTGGTCCATCACATTCGGTTGGACTTATTTTGCACCATTTAAGCACATTTTATATGGGGAACTGCATGCAAGTGAGGTCAGACAGAAATGAATCTACTGATATTGTTCCAAGGATTATCTGCTAAATTTTACAGTGCTTGGGGAAAACAGGCTGTTCAGACATTGGAGACTACTGGCTTGTGGGAATAGCTACTAATGGGATTACTTGGTCATTAATTGTTGCATTTTAAACAATTCTCTGGCTCCAACAAGCTTTTTAAAGAGACTTATCAAAATCACCAACGTTTATGCATAATGATATTGACATTAAAACCAGCCTTAGGAGATTGAAGTAGTGCAGGAAAATCTGCGTACAATTATATATTTAAGGTTTTAGTCTAGCTTTACAGTCATCCAGCTGCTGTATCAGGGGTTTACTTACAAGGAAAGACCTTTATACTTATGGGTCTATTTATTATATGGAGAAAAGCCTAGATCCCATTTTCACTGAATTTAGGGCCCCTCCATTTACCAAATCCGCTGAGCTGGTGAAGCTTCCCTATGCTTTGTATATTTACCGTGGACAGTGGAGGTACAAGTCCTGCCGCATTCATCCTATCACTATCACCATCTCCAGATGACGTTGGGTTGGGGGCATACCTAAAGAAGGGCTTGCTTTATTTATAATTTAAATAAAATCTTTCTTTGAATCGAATGAGTCTGATTCATTTTCTTTTGAAACATTTTTTTTTTTTTTGCATCAATATTTTTATTCAGATTTTGCAAAAGTATATGGGATACAGAAAAAAAAGGGGGGAGAAGAAAATTCATACAAAGGGACACACATAGGGGTTCCCCACGCAGGGGGAAAGGAATCACTCAATTAAACCAAGGCACACAGTAGCAACAATATGTATTTACAAATATAAGAAACCGTAATACATATGAACTTTAACTTTCACTGTGATTGTCTGAAGATACCTCCACTAAGGGGAGAATACCCGGGGATGGGAGCTGGTCAATGGTCTGGGGGGATTCTACAAGGGCCACTGGTGAATGAGTTGTTGGGTACCCCCAAGGGTATCCTGGGGAGCCCCGGGGCCATCTGTAATGTATTCATGCCATCTAAACCATCTCATAATAGGGGCTGATGCAGATGAGGAATAGGGCGTATCTGTTGTTTCCATCTCAAAGCTATATTGTATCTTAGAAATGATTCGAGTAATAGTAGGAGGAAAGTGGGACTTCCAGTTTTGCGCTATTGCCACTCTAGCAGCTATCAATATGTGTCCCACTAGGTACCGATCATGCTTTGGAATGGATGTCGGGTAAACATGCAGTAGAGCTAAAGCCAAATCTGGGGCAACAGGGGTCTTTAAGACAGTAAAGATTAAGTCAAAATACTTCACTCCACAGCGGAAAACATTTTTATTTATATATATTTTTTAAAGAATCTGGAACTGGATGCCCAGGCCGGCTCACGCATGGGCAGATGAACCAAAGTCTGGTTGGCGAAGTGGTTAAAGTCCTCTTACTGGCTGGGGAGCTGAGCTGCCCCGGGACATATTTTTATTAAATTGGTTGGAAGAAGATTTGAGAAAATCTTACATATCACTGGGGCTTGTTAAATAGACCCCTTACTCTTCATAAAGATAACTTCTCCACAGTAGAGTGAAACAACAGCATTGTGTAAACACTAATTGTATTCTTGGGGCTCATGGAGGTGAGTCAATTAAAGTAAACCTGCCATTGCCACCAACCTTCACTAGTATCTGAATGTGTGTTGAATAAGGTATTTAAGTGCAAAGCTACATTGGCAAGGAGCACCTTTTGAAATTATTGGCCAACAGTATTGACAGGTTTTCAGCTGAAGTTTTCCACAGCACAACATTGTCCATTTTATTTTAATTAGCAATTTGTCTGCAGAAACTTTACACTGCTCTAAATAACTAGCGATTTTGAAGTCTGACATGCAAGAAAAAAAAGTAGCTACACTTTGTGTGCCAGATAATTATCAAATACAATTGATTTTAATAGGGCTGCATTTTCCATTAATGTTTTATCCACTGTCCTAAATCAGCAGCAACAGCCAGTGGATCGCTAGAAAATCGTTGGTGTGTCATCTTCCTATACTGTTTTATAGATGTCTGTGGGAACATATTTGCAGCAATATTTTAGTTGTGATTTTATGCCATGTTCATTGCAGAGAAATAGCTAGTACCTTTCAGGTTCGGCCCAACAAGCATATTTGTCTGTGTAAGGTCCACTTATGACAGAGGATTTTGCTGCAGACTTGTGATTGTAGATATATACTATTATACATAGACTGCTCACATGAGTAGCAGCAAAATGAGCTATGGATCAAATGGACCCAAATGCTTGAAGAGTCTTTTAAGGTCTCTAAATGGCCATTAATTTGTACTCACAGTGGCCACATTCAGTGAGATCATATAGCCATTGCTAAGTGTTTGATACATCATCATCATCATCATCTATTTATATAGCACCACTAATTTCGCAGCGCTGTACAGAGAACTCTTTTACATCAGTCCCTGCCCCATTGGAGCTTAGTCATTCCCTAACATAGACATAGACACACACACACACACACACACACACACACACACACACACACACAGAAACTAGAGTAAATTTTTACAGCAGCCAATTAACCTACCAGTATGTTTTTGGAGTGTGGGAAAGCAGAGCACCCGGAGGAAACACACGCAAAACACAGGGAGAACATACAAACTCCACACAGATAAGGCCATGATCAGGAATTGAACTCATGACCCCAGCGCTGTGAGGCATGAACAAAGGAAAACATTCAGTCTAATCCCTAAAATCATTTATAAAATGTGATTGGCTACTTTAAAAATTATGCTTGGCCAATGATTTTGCTTTGTGAGTGAGAAGAGGCTCATGAAAATTAGGTACTAACTGTGAAGTTCACTAAATTTAGATTGTATGTACAAATCATTCAGTTAAGGCTGAGTAAAATTCATGTGTATGTTTCATTGTAAGACAGAACCGTGTGTATGTTCAGTTAAAATTTATAAAATTGTGTGTGCATGTTCAATTCATAGGTATAAAATTGTGTATGGTTGAAGGCAGGTAAAGAGAAAATGAATAACAAGTGGAAGTATTTCTACAACAAATGATAGTTAAGAGTAGTTCTTTGTGTATAACAATTATATTTAAATTCATGCTGAAAAGTCTACATTAATCAAACAGAGAATAGAACAAGATAACATCTAACAGCTGCACAATCTTAAGGAAAAGGGAAAAACAGGGATCAGTACAAATTAATCCCTAGACAAGACTTGAAGATCAATATACCTTTTAGTATGAATTAACCTGACACTTGATATATTATAAACAATATCCCACTACATTAATTACTCAACTTAATTTTCAAGATGGATTGGACTTAAAATAGAAATAAAAAATTAAAGTATTTATTTTAAAACTCTATGAATAAGGCATGTATTCCTATATCTGATCAATGATCCAAACATATCAACTTAGATCTTGGCTTTTAGTCAAAGTTAACATATCTACTGATCCCTGCATATACTGAAACGTCTCCCAGATACTTTGAATTTTGAATATTTATCTGTTACTCTTTTGCACTTTTTATATTTATTATCTGTGTCCATTTAAAATAAACATGTTTTGAAAATACATACTTATATACATACAAGTTAACCCGTGCATGATACTCATGCATTCTAGTCAAATCAAGCTACTTAAGGTCTTAAAAAGGTTCTTGTCATGCATTTGGGCCTAGCCCAGGCCTCCTCAGGGGAAGAGCATTACTTCCTGACGCAAGCACCCCCTTTTTAATGTGTGTTCATGAGGTAAAATTACCTCACGAAAATGAGTTTGACCCCTCAACTCGTAAATTTAGCCTTTACTACCCCTCCCATGGGGGGAAGGGGGGATGATGGAAGTTAACTGACTTCACTATTCTAATTTTTTTTGTCAAATAATGTCAGTATACCAAATTTCAGGTCAATTGGATGAGCCCTTTCTGAGAAAATAGTTTTTTCCACACACACACACACACACACGCCGCTAGGCTTTTACTTTTATATATTAGATAATGCTAAGAATTTAGTAGGTCAGTGTAGTATATAACTCCGCCCAGCAGGTGGCGTTGCAGCTTGAGCACTCTGTCGACCGGTAGTTTTTTCCACACACAGACTAACACACGCCGCTAGGCTTTTATATTATAGATACTACTTCAGCTTTGTAATCTCAGCCTTTCATGTGGGAGCTGCTTTTCTTTGTATATATAATGACATAATTATATATTAATGGACATCTTCTGCTCTGATTTGTCTATTTTTCTAAAAGGGTGATACATAAATAGGCAAAGGATCAAAAACAAAATCTGCTTACAAGGCAGTTTATTTATTAATACAGTAAGTGACTAAGCATGTGGGACAAAATTTCATAGAAATATAGCAACATTCAAGTTATTTATCATTTTCTGATTCATTCATTTTTTTCTGACATTTAAATCACAGCCCAATAGTATAGTTCACCCTCCTCTTCAATACTTCAAAAATAGTTTTATGGGTTCATTAAAATAAATTTCCCTATAGAGCTATATTTTCTACAAAGACATAGATGGGCTTGTGCTTCAGGCAGCCAGCAGGGGACAGAATATGGCTATTAATTTCTTAGCCCTTTTTTCTTTTTAATATATTTATTTATTTCCATCATGCGCCAATACATACAGATTGCTTGGATGCTCCCGGTCCATCAGGTGCTAGCAGCTAACATTCCTAGTAGTCCATGGATATGAGAAAGGGTGGAGGGTTTGGGTGGCTACCTCCTCTACACTACAGTGATCACCTACTGTCTGTGAGGCTGATCAGGTACTAGCAACTAACACCCTGGTAGTCCATGGATATGAGAAAGGGTGGAGGGTTTGGGTGGCTACCTCCTCTACACTACAGTGATCACCTACTGTCTGTGAGGGTGATCAGGTACTAGCAGCTAACATTCCTGGTAGTCCATGGATATGAGAATGGGTGGAGGGTTTGGGTGGCTACCTCCTCTACACTACAGTGATCACCTACTGTCTGTGAGGGTGATCAGGTGATAGCAGCTAACATTCCTGGTAGTCCATGGATATGAGAAAGGGTGGAGGGTTTGGGTGGTTACCTCCTCTACACTACAGTGATCACCTACTGTCTGTGAGGGTGATCAGGTACTAGCAGCTAACATTCCTGGTAGTCCATGGATATGATAAAGGGTGGAGTGTTTGGGTGGCTACCTCCTCTACACTACAGTGATCACCTACTGTCTGTGAGGCTGATCAGGTGCTAGCAACTAACATCCTGGTAGTCCATGGATATGAGAAAGGGTGGAGTGTTTGGGTGGCTACCTCCTCCACACTACAGTGATCACCTACTGTCTGTGAGGCTGATCAGGTACTAGCAGCTAACATTCCTGGTAGTCCATGGATATGATAAAGGGTGGAGTGTTTGGGTGGCTACCTCCTCTACACTACAGTGATCACCTACTGTCTGTGAGGGTGATCAGGTGATAGCAGCTAACATTCCTGGTAGTCCATGGATATGAGAAAGGGTGGAGGGTTTGGGTGGCTACCTCCTCTACACTACAGTGATCACCTACTGCCTGTGAGGGTGATCAGGTACTAGCAGCTAACATTCCTAGTAGTCCATGGATATGAGAAAGGGTGGAGGGTTTCGGTTGCTACCTCCTCTACACTACAGTGATCACCTACTGTCTGTGAGGCTGATCAGGTGATAGCAGCTAACATTCCTAGTAGTCCATGGATATGAGAAAGGGTGGAGTGTTTGGGTGGCTACCTCCTCTACACTACAGTGATCACCTACTGTCTGTGAGGGTGATCAGGTGATAGCAGCTAACATTCCTGGTAGTCCATGGATATGATAATGGGTGGAGGGTTTGGGTGGCTACCTCCTCTACACTACAGTGATCACCTACTGTCTGTGAGGCTGATCAGGTACTAGCAGCTAACATTCCTAGTAGTCCATGGATATGAGAAAGGGTGGAGGGTTTCGGTTGCTACCTCCTCTACACTACAGTGATCACCTACTGTCTGTGAGGCTGATCAGGTGATAGCAGCTAACATTCCTAGTAGTCCATGGATATGAGAAAGGGTGGAGGGTTTCGGTTGCTACCTCCTCTACACTACAGTGATCACCTACTGTCTGTGAGGCTGATCAGTCCCCTTGGGTCCCCAACTCTATCAGCCAATGCTATTAGAACCAGAGATCAGTGTACAATGAGAAACTGAGCTCTATCATACTGTACTAGCACCGGTGGAGGATGCCAGCTCCATGACTGGACAGGAAAGAACACTTACAGAAATACTAGTCTTATTTGAAATAAAGAAAACCCTTAGGTCAGTCATGGTGGGTTCAATTTCTAGAGATCACCCAATGGCCGATTCAATGACTGAGTCAACTATTTGCACATTTGTCCTTTTTTTCGGAATTCCTAGAAACCCGGCCTCTTATTACAGCCCTCAGGGCAGATGTCAAACCTTGCACTGCAATGAAGCAATATCTTCTAACAATGTACAATTCAGACTATCCCACTGGCACTGCCTTCTATGGCAACATTTTAATGAATGAGTCAATGTACTAATGAATGAGAATGACTTATAACAAGTAATGTATGAGAATGTTTTCTTCTGAATGAAATAGGCATTTAATGAGTAAGTCTATATGGTAATGATTTCATACACCATGGATTATACAATGACTGCATAAACCCTTCAGATAGAGGAACCACAGTGTCTTTGTTCTGCTGACAGTTATTATCTTTACTGTGTCCTGTAAATCTCAGCATTGTTCAGCTAATGCAGGGTTGTGTTCTGCTGGTTGGAGGGTTCTCATCTAGATGGATCATATCTTGTAAGACTTGTATGTGAGGCAATAACAGCTTAGAGAATAAGACAGATGGTGAAGTCTTACATCGCTGAATTGCTCTAGGGGTGTTATATTGTTCTAAAATAGTCAGAGTACAACAGTTTGCAATGTGTGTCATATATACAGGACACTAGGGGGTCTATCTAACAAACATAGGTGATAACCTATGCTTTGCCAGCCAGTGTAGTGTTGGGTGACCTGGCGTTGATGGCATTCTGGAACTGGAAGTCCGGATTAGAGTTTCCATTTCCAGATTTCCCAAATTAATAACAATATTTTTTTTGAAATAATCATAATAATTAAGACAGACAGCTAAAATCTTACATTTAAATCTACAAAGCATTTTCTCTTTGTAAAGACTCTGCAGTACCTGTCCTGCTGCCGTCTTTATAAAATAAGCTTGCCCATGCTTTGCTTGGGGAAGCTTTTGCAGCACAGATCCAGTGAAAGTAAATAGGGAGAAGCCCTATTTCTGGCAAAAACACACATTGTCACCGGAGAAATGTTTAGGTTTCTCCTTATAATAAATAGCCCCCTAGGTTTCTTACTCATATTTCATCTTACTAAATAACACTTTGTGCTCATTAGCAGTGTGCTTATAGTTATCATGCCTATCTGTATGTCCGGTACAGTAGCACTTTATGTAGACTTAGATCCCTCATAGAGTGCATGTGTATTGAGATGGATAATACTGGATTATTCATATTATAAAGCTCTGGTAACACCAGAGAAGTTGATAGAATTCCAAAATTGACAGTACCCTCCCTAGTACTCACAAACTACTGTATCATTTTACAGGACAGTATATTGTAGTACAGGACAGCATATGACTACGGTACCTGAACATCGCTCATTTTACTGTGCAACTCTATGGGGCGAGAGGAAAAAATCCATGAAGGTGCATCACTGCGGGGTGCCGTCCCCACCGTTCCACAGTCACTTTGCGGCACGTTGCAGACGATTGGATTTCCCCCATAGTTTTAAAGATTTATAGTAAACAGTGGTATAATATATAGTGGTATACGAGAGCAACAAGCAATTAATATTAGCAATAGATAGGTCTTGGCTGGGGTATATTTATCAAAGGACGAAAAGCTCTATTGGTGTCAAATACATCAAGGGGAGACCACCGGCCATAGAACTGCTTTGCTTATTAAACAAAGATCACACTGCAATACTTGTTCTGTTGTAGCCATCTCATATTGGAGGTAAACAGAATACAATTAATTAAAAACATGCTTTACTATTTTAATAAAGCATTTTTTCAATGGACAATAGTTTAAAAAAAATTGTAATTGTTTTTAACAGTTTTTTGGCTTTTTTCACTAAGTGGAACTGAAAGCCTGGCTAGGCAGCGACTGGTCTGTCGAAATGGTAAGTTAACCCTTACCGCTCCGGGCCATACTTGCCAACTTTCTGAAGTTGGCTTCCGGGAGCCTGCTGGGGGAGGTGGGCGTGATGGGTGGCAGGGCTCCAAAATTTGCGTCATTTTGGACCCGCCTCCGTGACGTAATGACGCATCATTTTACAGCAGCGGGCGGGGCCAAATTGGGAATCGCGGCGCTTTGGACCTAATTCTGCCTACTTCACTAGGAAGTGGGCAGATGCGGGAGATTGCCACACTCTCCCGGGAGTCCATGAGACTCACGCCAAATGCGGGACTCTCCCGGACATTCCGGGAGAGTTGACAAGTATGCTCCTGGCTAATATGGCTGAGGCAGCCAAGTGTCACTCAGCTGCTTCGGTGAGATTTCATTGATAAATTGCGTCGATAACATATGTTTTTGTATCGGAATCGAACCAGCTCCCTTAGGTTTAGTTTAGATAGGTGTGATTAGTGTGTGTATACATTTGCATTTCTCTTGAAACATACACGGCTTCTACACAAAAGGAAATTTAACATTCGTAGGGTTATTGATTAATAAGAATAACACTTTTATCTCTTCACAAGAACATATGAGGTAACCAGCCAAGAGGCTGTCACACACACAGTAAATACATGCATGTACTTTCCCCCATGCTTATGTGAAAAGACATTAACAAATCACATAGGGATTATTATACATGATAAATGTCATTGTGCGTAAGATCTATGCTTTGTGAGAAGAATACATACAGTACCCACTAAATACACTCATCTGAACAAGCCCTTAAAGTCTGTATCATTTGCAATTTACACCAATAATTGTAATTGGTGCAAGAATGAGCAAGAAGCTTGGAGTGAAAAGCTGAGCACCGTGGAGGAGACAGAGAAGCACCTAGATGGGATAGGTACGGAGAAGAATTGGGGAGACGCTGACTAAACAGAGATATGCAAAATGCAGGAAATATAAAGAGGGAAGATGGAGCGATAAGGAAAAACAGAGAGACCGTATGAGGAAGAAAAAAGACAGTGGTTTAAGACTGAGGAATAGCAGGAATCTGTGATATGAAAAGATTATTTCTGATTGAAATACGGAGTGTGAGCGAGAGAGAGATGAGAGATGTGTCAGAGAAGGTGACAGAGCGTGTGTGTAATAAGGGAAAAGGGATGTGTGTGATGTAGAAGGGTAAGGGGAGGGAGAGAGGGGTGTGAGAAGATAGGGGAGAAATATGTGTGGGGGGTGTAGAAAGAGATGGTAGAGAGGAGAGAACAAATGATCAGTCAGAAGGAGTACGAGAACACTGTGTAAGAAAGAAAAGAGATGGGCAGGCGAAAACAAGGCATATTAAACAGAAAAATATGGATAAATGATTGACTGACAGTTTAAAATATGTGTGCACCCTTCCAAGACAGCCGCTAAATTAACACTTTCATGGTCGCCCCCAGCCTATTAGCCAGTGGAGAACTGATACACAGCACACTGACGAGATGCGAGTCCAGGCTGATCTGTATGCTGAACCTGTACAATACTCTCAGAAGCAGCCTCCTCATTCCATCCTCTCTTACACTGCCTGCACTAGGTCTGTATGTAGGCAATGGAGGAGCACAGCTGCCAGTTGTGTGTGTGCCAGGAGGGCAGTACACTACTATATACCAGTACAGTAAGTGTGGCCTTCTGTACTTACCACCACAGTCCCAGTCTATGCTGCCCATTGCACTGTGGCAAGTATTTCTTCTCATACTGATTTGTTGTGAGTGGGGTTGTTGTTTTAGCCTTGCTCTGTGTTATTACATTCTGTGTCGATGTAAATAAGATTTGTGCCGCATTTCATATCCTCATTAACAAGTCCATGGTGCACCTATTTCTTCAAGTTCTACATTGGAACTAGTGCTAGCCCTTTCACTTCTGCAATAAAGGATTAGGCTGCTGGAAAGTATTGTACATAGCAGGAAAGTTATGCATGTAATGAACTGCACACATTCAAAAATATATGTACATATACAGAGGTCGAAGTGGAGGTGTATACTGTGGTATGTAATATTGCCACTTCTCCTACTACCTTCATTGTAAAACTATTACATTCCATTTACCTTCATTCATTTTTTTACATTTCCATTTCCACCACTGTGTGTATGTGTGCGTGTGTATTATATATATATATATATATATATATATATATATATATATATATGCCTAT
Source organism: Mixophyes fleayi (assembly GCF_038048845.1). NCBI lineage: Eukaryota > Metazoa > Chordata > Amphibia > Anura > Limnodynastidae > Mixophyes > Mixophyes fleayi. The sequence continues at coordinate 4,624,968 of NC_134411.1, read as the reverse complement.
TGTTAAGGTGACGGTCTACTACAGTATCCTCCAAATCTGACTGTTAACTTTTCCAGTACATAAACTTTGTTAATACATCATAGTGGATTAGCATGTTTAATGTTTTTCTAGAGAGATCTGGTATTTGTAAGTGAATTAAAGAGTATGTGAATATTGACTGACTTCTAGGCAAACATTTATAATCAGTGGTAAATATATGGAGGTCAGGAGAAATATGGTGGCATGATATAAACATAGCTATATGGGGGGAAACAATTATATAATGTTTGAGGGTTTGGGCAGCACTGTGCCTTAGTGGTTAGCACTTCTGCCTTACAGCATTGGGGTCATTAGTTCATGAGTTCAATTCCCAACCATGGCCTTATCTGTGAGGGGTTTGTATGTTCTCCCCGTGTTTGCGTGGGTTTCCACCGGGTGCTCCGGTTTCCTCCCACACTCCAAAAACATACTGGTAGGTTAATTGGCTGCTGAAAAATTGACCCTAATCTGTGTCTGTCTGTCTGTCTGTCTGTCTGTGTGTGTGTGTGTGTGTGTGTGTGTGTGTGTGTGTGTGTGTGTGTTAGGGAATTTAGACTGTAAGCTCCAATGGGGCAGGGACTGATGTGAGAGTTCTCTGTACAGCGCTGCGGAATTAGTGGTGCTATACAAATAAATGGTGATGATGATGATGAGGGTTATTGATGTGTTGTATGATTATGAGGAACACTGTGTGTGTTACATTATTACAGTACTGAGTATTTGTGGAAATTGCAAGCGCTAGAAAATAATAAAGAGTTATATGGCAAGGATGTAAAACGTGCATGTTTTTCACACCACGCCACATTGCTGCAAATTGTTCATTCATTCTTGCACAAAACATGCAATTTTCACATCCATGCCCAAACAACACCTTGGATAATCTAGTCCTGTGTGTGAGAATCGGATGCATTGGAAATTGACATTTTAACACTGTTGCTACCAGTGAGTGTAAAACAAAAAAAAGTTAATGAAAAAGCTAAATTTTATACGTTCTGTGAACAGGAATTATGTTTTCGACATTGCTGAACATCATCATTAGGGAAAAATGCGGCTACCATCTCTGAGGTCACTATGAAGAGTTCTGGACATGTGATAAGGCAGAGAACACCACGTTCTGAATTACTAACAAATGGTCATATCAACCAGCTATGGTCATATCAACTAGCTATGATGCTTATGCCTCTGCTCTGAGTGGCGACCTCTTAGATAGATATACACCAATGCATCAACTCCTCAAAAGCTTATGATTATCACAAACCAAACATCAAATTTATTATACTAAGCAAAACTTGCAAAGGTGGGGAAATAGCGCAGCTAAACTGGCCAAAACTAACAAACGTAGAAACCACATTGTGGCTATCAAATATGAGCAATTAAGCGCTCTAATCATGAAACCAGACGCAATATCTAAGATGTTTCAGAAATAATACAATGCTTTATATCATGGAAAACTCTCAAATTTTCCATTAATGAAGAAATTAGTAGAGGAAGCTAAGTTTCACAACTTATCACGCCATTAGTAAGTGAAGCCCATCCTACCCGAACATCAGTAAAGCATACACAATTTAATATTAAAACCTGGTAAACCTGAAATTAATCTTACCGCCCCATCACCTTTCTTAATTTTGACTATAAGATCTTGGCTAAAGTTACGTCTAGTGGATTGCAGTCTATCGTCCCGTAACTACTTATAGAGCACCAACTAGTCTTTCTGGGAGTGAGTCACGTGGCGAATGGCATTCGTTCAACAATAGCAGTAGTGGCATCATCATCATCACTACACCCTTTATCTCCTAATATACTCTACTGAGTGTTGACTCACATAAAGCCTTTTGAGTTTAACCTGGTATCAGGATTCACAGTGAACTTTGATAAATTCACAGTTTTTTCCCTACAGGAGGGCCACACTGGGCTAGGGACATTGCGATAATGTGGACAATAAACTTTTATTACATATCTGGGTATCAGGATTGACAAAAGAAGTTAGCCTCTTATACAGATTACATATCACAAAATCCATTTACGATATTTTAGGGAAATACCTGGGTGGGGTCATCTCCATCTCTTACATAGGTACAGCAAACTTAATTAATATAATATATTTTCCTTAGTCACTGTATCCTCTCTAAACACTACTGGTCTTATTATTACATAATGATATTTACATCCATAGATGGGAAATTCCACAAATATATCCAGGAAAATAAAAACCCAGAATAGGTCCTATTGATCTCAAACAAACCAAATCAAATGGGGGAATATGCCTACCCCTTCACCCTCTCGGGTAATGCAGGGCTCACAAAGATTGGGCATCTGACAAAACTGGCAAAAGAAATTTTGCAGAAGCTTGAGAAAAACATGAAGTAATGAGATCTTTTAATCCAGCTTTTGTATAAGTCCAACCTTACCAACAACCCTCTTCATACTATCTAGCCCCCTCCCAAGATGCAAAACAATCTGGACTTACAATTATTTTTTAAGAGAACAATTTACTTACACAACTCAGAAACTGGGGATGATAGAATGGCTGGAGCATATCCTGATGTTGTTGATAGACACTCTAATCTACATATTGGTGGACTACATTCCAGTTTTCACGATGGTGACATATTTTTATCGTAGATTTGTAAGGCGACACAGTGCCCCGCAGTGCCATACAGTAGGGAAAACAGTACATACATAAAACAGGGACATACAAGGTAGACAAAATAAATGCAGATATGAAAACAAAGGGTATGAAGGACCCTACTCATTAGAGAGCTTACATTCTAAGTGGAGAAGGGCACAGCTGAAATAAGAGGAGCAAATGTACTTCAGAGTGGAGATTGGGACAATTGTGACGGAGCATAAGTGTTATCGGGGATAATGTCACTTCTAAAATAGAGATGGGTTTTCAAAGAGCATCTAAAGATTTAAAGGCTGTGGGAAAGTCTGATTGAGTGTGGTAGGGAATTCCATAAATGGGGAGCAGCACAGGTGGTGAGAGGTCTTGTAGGCGTAGGTCAGAGGTGGTTACGAGAGATGAGACAAGGCGCAGGTCAGAGGTAGATTTAAGAGGACGGGAGGGAGAGTATTTTGATATGAGATTTGAGATGTATGCAGGGGTGGGATTGTTGGGTAATTTGAATTTGATTCTGGAGGACACAGTGAGCCAGTGTAGGGATTTGCAAAGTGGTGAAGCAGTTGTGGATCGGTGAAAAGGAAGATCAGTCTTGCAGCAGCATTTCGGATGGATTGAAGTGTGGATATATGGGGGTCAGGAATGCCAAAAGGTTGCAATAGTCAAGACAGGAGATTATGAGTGAATGGATAAGAGTTTTGGTATCATGTTGAGTAAGAAAAGGGTGCATTCTGGCAATGTTTTGAAGGTGGAGTCAAGAGGATTTGGAGAGAGTCTGGATGTGAGGAATAAAACAGAGGGTGAAGTCAAGTGTGACAACAGGAAGGATGAAAATAAGCTCTGTTTTGGACATGTTGAGCTCTAGGAAGTGTTGGGACATCCATGTGTAGATAGCTGAACAGCAGTTGGTTACACAAGATAGTACAAAAGGAGAGAGGTCAGGGGAATAGATATAGATTTGTGTGTCATCAGCATAGAGGTAGTATTGGAGGTCGAATGAGTGAATTAGTGCCCCAAGAGAAGAGGTGTACAATGAAAAAAGGGCCAAGAACAGAGCCTTGTGGGACCCCAACAGATAGTGGAAGTGGAGGGGAGGATGTGTCAGAGGTACAAACGCTAAAGGACCGGTTCGATAGGTAGGAAGTGAACCATAAAAGAACTGTGTCATGAAGGCCAATGGAGTGAAGGGTGTGTAGGAGAAGATGGTGATCAACAGTGTCAAAAGCAGCAGAGAGGTCCAGGAGAATGAGTATGGAGAAATGACCCTTAGGCTTTGCAGTACATAGATCACTGATCACATTTGTGAGGGCAGCACAGTGGCCTAGTGCTTAGCACTTCTGCCTCACAGCGCTGGGGTCATGAGTTCAATTCCCGACCATAACCTTATCTGTGTGGAGTTTGTATGATCTCCCTGTGCTTGCGTGGGTTTCCTCTGGGTGCTCCGGTTTCCTCCCACACTCCAAAAACATACTAGTAGGTTAATTGGCTGCTATCAAAAATTGACCCTAGTGTCTGTCTGTCTGTGTGTGTCTATATTAGGGAATTTAGACTGTAAGCTCCAATGGGGCGGGGACTGATGTGAATGGGTTCTCTGTAGAGCGCTGCGGAATTAGTGGCGCTATATAAATAAATGATGATGATGATGATGACTGTTGGGAGCGGAAGTCTGATTGCAGAGAGTCAAGAATGGAATGAGAGGAGAGAAAGAGAGACAGGTGTTTGTATACTAATCAAGTAGTTTGGAGGCAAAGGAGAGGAGAGAAATAGGGAGGTAGTTGAAGAGAGAGACTGGATTGAGAGATGATTTCTTTAGAATTGGTGAGATGAGCACATGTTTAAAGGAGGATGGAAATGTGCCAGTGGAGAGAGACAGGTTGAAGAGGTGAGTTAGAGGTGGGCATGCAGTGGAGGAGAGAGAGCAGAGAAATTGGGAAGAAATAGGGTTGAGGGGACAGGTTGTAGGGCGAGATGATGAGATGAGTGCAGAAACTTTGTCTTCAGTTACTGGAGATAATAAATTAATGTTGTATTGGGGAGTGTAGGTAAAGGTGGGTAAAGTGGATGGAATGAGTGAAATATCTTGTCAAATGCTGTCGATTTTGTCTTTGAAATAGGCAGCAAAAAATGCGTCTAAAGGTTTAATTGCCACCCTATGAGAAAACCTCTCTCCCCCCTCGCTCTCAGCCACTATCAATAAAGTATGGTCAAGAATATCCTCCTTCACCCCTCCCCACCCCTAAAACCTTTCTTTCCCTCATTGTTTGTCTCCCCCCTCCCTCTGAAAAATAAAAACAAACAACATTTTTCCTTTCTATGTATAGCAAACCTGATTATAGATCGTTACTCCGAGCCTTTCTTGTTATTGTGAGTAAACATTTTTGAGTTTCATATGTATGTATCATGTTTATACATTCTCTTGGTATGTGTCAAATTCATTGTTTTGTTTTGAAAAAACCCTAAAAAAATTACCTTTAAAAAAAACAAGAAATCATGGGCTGTGACGGAGGACGGGGGGATAGTAGAGATTTGAAGAATGTTTGTTTGACATATGTGGAAATGTTCTTAAATATTTACCACAGAGCTTATCTGTCTGATCATTCATGTTTGAATCCATGTTTCACTTATATCATTTCAGGTTTTTGGTAAAAACATAAATATGGAAATGTTTCCGTCATACTGTTTGGTATGAAACCCTAAAGTGTGCACAGACCTGCCAATCCATGATATTGGATGATAGAATATGGTTATACTATTGATGTTTTCGTTAAACACTGCTGTACCTAGCTGACCCTTCTTTATAATATATTCTGCAATGAACACATGTATTTAATCTTTGAAAGCTCATAAAAAAAACCACAACAAAAAACAATCGCTGACAGCTCAGAGCTGGTACAAAAATCCTGTCCTTTGGTGGAGTGGCAATGACTGTGCGACCTTCCACTCCTAATAATGCTTCCTCCCCACCACTGTTCAAAAAATCTCTCTGCAAAATGAAATATTGTTCTTTTGCATTGCTCTGCAAAACTAGCTGCACCTGTGTACATGTCTGCTCCTCTGCAAATGTCATCAGCTTGTTCCACAAAGCTATGTGCTTGGTGGGAAGCCAGGGGGCACCTGGGCACATTGAGGCACACAGCACTTTACCAAAAATTCATAACAGGACTGGACAGCTTGTAGATTTGTGTACAGAATTAAGTAAGTCATAATGATATAATTCCCCACCCCCCTCTGATTACCTCCTCACACGCGTGAATCCAAGACTTCTCCCTCGCTGCCCCCCTCCACTGGAACAAGCTCCCTCCCTCCATCAGAACATCCTACTCTGTCCAGTTTCAAATGGGCTCTAAAAACCCACCTCTTTCTCAAAGCCTTCCAGTCTCCCACTTAACTTCCTACCTTTTTCTGCCTCCCTCCCCTGAATCTGCCTCCATTCCCCCTTCTCTCCCTCTCACCCCTGTGTCTCTCTGTCTGTCTACCCCTCCCCTTAGATCAGGGGTGGGCAAATCTGTCCTCAAGGGCCATATCCAGTTCATGTTTTTAGGATTTCTGTCTGTAGAAACAGGTGGGATAATTACTGACCCAGCCAAATAGATTAACTCAGCTGTACATGATTAAAGAAATCCTAAAAACATGAACTGGATATGGCCCTTGAGGACAGGTTTGCCCACCCCTGCCTTAGATTGTACGCTCCCTTGAGCAGGGCCATCTCTCCTCCTGTTTCCTGCACCTTTAACTCTGCTCTCTAGCTACCTTTCCCCCCACCCCTCTGGGGGTCTCCCCGTTATCCGCGCCCTTCCTCTTGGGCTCCGGCGCCTGCTGGTCTTCCCTCCCCCCTCTCTCTAGCTGTGCTTTGAGCTTACTGAGTTACTGTGCTTATTGTTTACTGTACCGTGCCGTCCCACCTTGTATTGTACTTGTTTGTCCCTGTACGGCGCTACAAACACTGAGTGGTGCCTTATAAATAAAAATTCATAATAATAATAATAATAATACTTGACATTTCCAACATGCACAGTAAAAAAAAGACTTAAGGTGACCGAATTGTGATTGTTTTCAAGTAATGACCGATTGAGCTTGAACGATCACATTTTTGAAAGATCTTTTGGAGTAGGCCACAAATAAAAATCTTTGCATGTGGGAGTCTCAAACTGGATGGACAGTGTCCACATGGAGTACAAACATTGGGGATTAATAATTATAATTATCTGCAGAGTATAATGGTTGAAGAAATACAGGTTGTTTTACGTATATCACCAAAAGCACCAGCTTCTGGTCTGGACTCATTTGTTTTATGTGATTGATTGTCTTTGTAAATTCCCCTTAAACATGCACCTCATTGTGTATGTACCAATTTTAAAACAGAACTCAGTTTATAAGTACATATGCATTGAAAATGCAAAGTATAGCTGATGATGTTAAAGAATGTAGCGATAGAACACTGTCAGTACGTAGCGAATACAAGCAGTACTATGTATCAGTATTAATCACACACCAGGCTCTTGATCTCTGGCTATGACCTCATTGCCACTTCGGAGGATGGTTATTAATTGCCTGATTTAATGCAGCGGACAGATTATGAACTAGAAGATATATAGATGATTTGAGACTGCAGGGGGTAGCTATAAGCCTGTAATCCTTAGGTGGATCTTTATGAAGGAACCTGCAGAGACACTTAGCTTTTGTGGCCCAAGACATCCATCACGCCCATGGGACTTGTGTTTGGAGACGAGACATGAATCAGCAGAGGATTTCACAGATCTGAGCTGTGACCTTTAGCCAAATACATGGTAAAGAGCTTCGCTGTTATTACTGGTGTTCAGAAATGGTCAAGTTCAAAACATAGTTGCCATTTTTTTTTATATAATAATAATAATTTATATGTACACTTTGCTGCTGGACAGATCTAAGTAAATGACTTCGTTCTAGATGTCCAGCATGTTTAGGGTCATTTTAATGAGTAGGGTTATAATGTAATTTTTAATAAATATAAATTTCTAAAACCCAGAAGATAGGATTTTAGTGAGAATGACTACTTACAGACAGAAGAGGAGGAAGGCTCACTTACTCTGTAAGGCTTAAACTTGTTTAAATCTTTCTTACACTAACTACATTAGAGAAGCGCTGCTGCTGCTGCAGTAAGAACTGTAAACTGTCAGAAATGGAGCTCAAATGTAGTCAGATGCAAATGTAGTTATCATACCTTATACCCTGTTCTATCAGCAGGACAGTCCCGATTTTAGGGCTACGTCCCGCTCGCGGACATATTTGTCCCGGGGGTCGGAAAGTTGGGGAGATGGGAGATCTCTAGTGGGCAGCCTAGTGCGTTACAGAGACATGGCCACACCTCATCATGGCATGGCTATGCCCCCTGTCCTTCTGCCTGGGACTTTCATGTTGGGAAGTATGAGTTATTGAGCTGGTCATGGAGGGTTTCCGGGCAACTAAAAACCCTCCCCCTAAGTGCGCGCCTGATTATGTACAAAGAATGTGAATACTCCATACTTGCGAACTTATGGCAAGTATGATCCGGGAGCCTGCCGGGGAAGGTGGGCGTAAAGGGGGCGGGGCTCTGAAAATCATGTCATTTTGGCCAAACGGTGAATCGCGGCCTTTTGGACCTAATTCTGCCCACTTTACTAGGAAGTGGGCAGATCAGGGAAATTGCCACACTCTCCCGGGAGTCCAGGAGACTCACGCGAAATGCGGGAGACTGCCGAACATTCCGGGAGAGTTGGCAAGTACGGAATACTCTGCAGCACCTCAATTTTGCCCATCCAGCCTAGTCGGTAACGGTATGTTTCGGACAGCTGGCACTATACTAGGCCTACGAAGCATCTTATAGCAGTATTACTACCTGTGTAAAAGATTTAACTAGCGTGCTCCTCCCCCGTCACTGGAACCCTGCAGGCTGCTTCAGGCAGCCATTTTTTCCAGGGCTCTGTAATACAGAAACAGAAAATCAATTTAATCCACCACTTCTGAATGGAAGCAGAGGGGGTGTGTGAGCAAGAAGACCAATCACTTGTGATTGGTCCTCCATCCCCATGGTCTTTGGTCAGAGCTGTGAGAGGAACAGAGGAGCCATGGGAAAAACTACTAACGTGTCCCTTCCCCAGGGCCCCGGCCAGGAGTTAATAACACAGAAGAATAGTGTATTTATTAACACTTTACCTGTGTACTTGACTATATTACTGATTTTATTTTTTGCATTTTATCTCTGTCTCCTGGATTTTTTAACTATTGGATTGTGCACAGCAAAGGAAGTACTATATTCACATTTTCTACTAAAATATATTGTCTGCCTAGTATACACAGAGGGAATACCTTCTTTAGATTATAAGGAAATTTAATAGAGGGAGGAATTGGAGCCTTTACGTGAGCAGATACAAAGAAAATATATATAGTGATTACAAGAACAGTCAGTGACAGTAAACAGAAGGAGGAAAATTTATTTGGGGAGGTTGGGTTAGTGGGAGGTTAAATGAGCAGGCAATGAGAAATGATGTGAAAACACGTGTTTATATGTATTATTTATCTGTCATGCAGACAAAGGCCTGATCCCCCCTTGACCTCTGTGATTCATTAAACTCCCACAAGGCTGACTGTGTCCCGTGAAATAGCGCCTTGACTCATTACTCCACCTATGTCTGCTCCGTGCTAGAGTTATGGGGAGCATCCCAGAGAGCGAGCACGGGATGGTAGTGAGAAGGCCATTAATGTTAATGCAGATGTCGATAGTGAAGAACAAGCAACCCCTCCTTGCACTGGGAGATCAATACATCTATAGAAAGGGGAAGGGTTAGGAAAGGGATTATCTGTGCTTGATAAGAGCACTTTAACAAGATAGAAAATAGACTCTCCATATTAAGTAGCCCAACACGGCACAATTAGACAATTATTGACTATGTAGCCAAAAATGTATTAGTAATTCAACAAAAGTCTCTCTTGCATGCAAAATTGTATACTCATACAGTAACATGTAAATTAATATTTATGTACACCATAAATAAGGAACATTAGTGTTTTGTGTACACTGGTTTGTAATTTCTACAGAACAACTTTCCCTCTCAGCTTTGGTAGGGGAAATTGTCTTTTATTATCTAAAAAGGTCAAGGGAATCTCCAAAATAGCGCGGTATACAAGTAAGCCCTTTAGGCCAGTGACCCATTTATGCTGAGTTTGTGCAAAGCATGTGTGTAATAGTGCTATGCTTCTGTGCACACATTTCCTGTGTGGTTTACATGCAATATACCTGTGGTTGCTTTGCTCTAGACATGTTAGCATGTGTTTACAAACAGGTGAGGGCTGTCAAATTTTAGCCTGGGGGGCAAGACTCGACTCAGCAGCCTATTTTAATGGAAACATAAATGCAGGTGGCCCAGTCACCAAGCCCAAGATAGCTCACTATGGGACCGGCCTGGTTGGCATATTCCCCCCTGCCCAGCCTGTCCCTGTTTATGAATGTGTCCCGAAATGTGGTATAGAGCTTTACCCCTCATTTCAGTTGGGTTTCAAGCATGTAAAAACCCATTTGAATTGCATAGTCCATGATAATAAGTGGCAGAAACTCCAGCAGGAAATAAACAAATATGCACCGGCGCTATACAGCCTGTTTCCCAATAAACAGGGGACAGCCCTGCAGAACCAGCACCAGGCTATACTGGCTGGGCCGCATTATTACAGGGAAAGTAGGAGCGTGGGCTCATAGTGTGATTAGGGTGGGCACAAAAAAAAACCCCTTCTAAAGACTAATCCGCCTCTTGCAGAAGAGCGCTGGGGCTTCTCCCAGCACTGCTGTACTGGGACAGTGGAGAAAATATGAGACCCCAGCATTAGTCCTCAGGCGTCAGTTGCCAGAAGAGGCAACTTTTGCCACCCCAGTGGTCGCAGACCCCCATCCAATAACAAATATAGTATTACAAAGTTTAACAAACTACACACAAATAAACAAAGTTTAATTAAATAAAACATTTCTATACATTCATTTACCACTTTATTACACCACTCATTTGACTGGGACTCCTTTGGCCCCCAAACTAATCACTATCGGCTTCCCAAACTAGCCGCTCTGTAAGTGTCTGACTGTGAATGGGAGTCCCGGGGAACACATGTTAAAAGAGATCAAATTAATCTTTATTGATATGGGGGAGGGGGGGGGGGGGTGACACAATTAAAGTGCCGTGCAGCTCCATTGATTGTTTACGGCACATTCATTTCTATATCCCATTAATTTCAACAATGGAGTTGCGCACAACTCCACTGAAATAAATGGGCTATAGGAATGAATTGCGGCAATAAAAATCAATGAAAAATATACAGCACAACACTGGTTAAACTGCCTGTGGACGCCCCTAGTGGGTATGTTCACAATATGTTACCATAGACAGAAATGGACTTTTTCGAATGTGCTGAGATGCATTGAACGCATTGGAATAAGCAGCATCCCAAAAATCGTACCACAAGGCAACAACATGCAGACACAAATGCAAATGGTTATGGACGCATTGAATAGAATGGGTTCTATTTTAACATGCGGCATATGCCATAACACCAGTCAGACACAGCATTAAAACACCAGTGGGTAACCGGCCTTTGGTTGGTTACTCTACAAAGGTGCCTCTAAAATAATTGTGATTTTAAAAGGAGATTGGCTTTCCATGTACAAATACACTGTGTACTGCGGCTATGTAAATACCTGAGCTGCCTTTAGGAGCTGGTGTATAGTGATTTGGGAGCCTCTGGGAGACAGCACTACATCAAAAAAATCTTGATCATTATTTTGTATTCTATACGAATAGCTAAGAAGTTTCCTGCAAAGGAACCGTCAATCTCTGCAAGCTGTACAATTTCACCAACACAAACCTGGTCGGCTATGAATAATTTCTGACCCTTGACAATGATACATTTACTGTGTAAGCTATGCAATTTGGAAATGGAAGTGTTAAAGACAGAACTCAGTATGATAAATGCATTCCGCAGGGCTGCATTGAATGATTGATTTCCTGTGAATAACAGTATAGATTATTCAGAATAGCCTCCGTTTAACCGTTTCACTTCTAGCTAGATGCTAAAGAATCTAACAGCTGTATGAACATGTAAACATGACATTTAGAAACATTTTACCTTCATAACAATTGTCTGCCACTAGAATTCCAGAAAACAAATCTTATTTTATACACACCACTTACAGCTGGTTACATCTAGTTAATGCTGCAATACCTTCATATTGTGGGGTTTATTTATCATGACCCTGTGGTTGAAGATTTTGCAGTAATAGAAAAATTTCAGATGCACAATTTACCATTATAATATCACCGGGTCAGTGGAGTTTCCCCAGTAAGAGGACTCTTACAGCTCATCAGGCCAGTGCAGAGTCGCTCTGTCCGTCCGTGCACACTGGAACTGAAAGGCCAGACTTGGGTTTCTAGATTCACTAAAAAAATAATATATTTTTTTTTACAAAAAATGTATAACAAAAAATCTTGCTTAAGCAAAGAAAACAAAAAAAAAATGCTATTTTTCCCTTGTTCTCAGCATCTGCTCTCCCCATCCTAAGATGCAACAATACTTAGTCCATAGTGTTCAATGGCCGGGGGGATATAGGGGCACATTTATCATCACTTGCAAAATATGAAAAATAGTTATCAATCCTTATCGCATTGATAAGGATTGAACTATTTCTCATATTTATTAAAAAAGCAACACAGGAACAGCAGTTTTGAAAAACTGCTGTCCCTGTGAAGTGGCAGCATGCGATGAACAGGGCTCCTCTTCTGATTCCAGTGCGCATGCGCTGAGTGAAACCCTCGGGCCCGCACACAGACATCTCTGCTCTGTCAGCGAGCGGTGAGTGACAGGGAGGGATCATGTGATCCCTCCACACATGCACTGTCCAGCTCTGCTCTTTGGAGCAGAGCTGACAGCACTGAAATCTTTCAAAAATGATAATGAAAAAAAAAAATTCGGAACTTGTTAGATTGCGGTTGGGGAGCAGTCACCATATGGTGACTGCTCCCAAAAACGAAAAGGAATGCAAAGCAGCAGATATCCGCGATATCTGCTGTGATGCACCGTTGTTAAATCTGTGGGACACAAAGAGGGACATGTATTTTACGGTAAGTGCACGATAGTGCACTATCACAATTTGTTAAATATGCCCCTTAGTATATAGGACATTTCACCCACTGATAAATAGACTTCTGTGTGGTTCAGAGCTGCTCAATAGAATCCACATCCAACTTGGACACAAGTCAGTAGATCAATGCAATGAGATATGGCTGTTTGGTACTCAGGACAAGACACTTACAGAAACCTTGGGACATGTTCAGAAGACAGAGGTAACATTCACACAGTAACAATTCTATTGATTTTTGACAGGATTATTTTCAGGCATTGCAGTCATTTTGGGTAGAACTCGGGGCAATACTGAGGCAAATGCTCATTATTGCGGAACAGCACCTCCATTTCCAATCCACGCAACACGCAGTGCGTTAATCGTTTTGGCAGAGGTGATAGCAGAGTCCAGATGAACAGCTGTGTCTATACTTTCGTGCATACATTTGGTCAGCTCTAAATAGACCTGTGGCTTCTCCACAACTAAGCCCACATTAAAATTACATGTAACACTAAAAAGTCACAGGGAGTCACACAACAGTATTGTAAACAAATAAACAAAATCAATGTAAAAAAACATATAAAATGACCCAGGGACCCTGGCTTATAGCAAACTTGTTTTCTGGTTTTGTTCATTCCCACATTATAGCCTTTCCACATATTTTAAACAACTCATTCAATAGAAGTAATATACATTTATACTGTTATAATTCTTAATAATTTATGCATTTTTGGGGGGTTTTGCAAACATTAATAGTAATAGCTTATTAACTGTGAGCTATTTCTGTAAAGTAAATCGATGGTGTGAGTAAGGGTGTTAGGACAAAAACAGCAATCTTGTATTAAAGTAATTGCAGCAATTTTATACACTTACATATATTTACACAGCCAGTATTATGGTTACTGTTTATCAAATACAAGTAGTCTTACAAACCCCTGAGACTTGTTTAAGCTCCATTATACTGAATCATAGGGGTACATTAAGCAATGGACAAAAAGCTCTATACCTTTAGGGTGTACCCGTGCCAGTGACAACATCTGCCAGGACTTGATGACAATAGCTTCTCCATGCAAAGAAAGTACTTGTACCACCATGTCGAATCTAAATCAGATTGTTCACCTGTAAGTGTCAGTTGATCAGTTATGAGCTTATCAGCTGGAGAGAATTAAATACACTGCATGATTTGAGTGTACAATAAACTCTGCTTTATTAGTTACAAGTCCCTATAGCAAAAATCACATATTACAGACAACTACGCCCCAAAAGGTTTTAACCACTCATGCTCCCTTTACACAGATGTTACTATATTCTCCCATTATCACACAGGAATACTTCCCAGAGGGGGGGTTGGCTTATCTCCTGTCTGCTATGTCCAAGGTTATAAGCATAGTCTTGCAAATAATGAATTACTCCTTCAAACCAGCTGCATCTAATTTGTCTTTAAGCAATAACAGAACAAAATGGCAATAAGGCAACAAGATGGCGTCAGCTTAGCAAAATCACATTTCTCAACCACAATACTTGTTCCATCTCAGGATGGCGATGACAGAAGAAAGTTTATGTAAAACTTGTTATTCTTTGAATAAAGCATTTTTCAATCATTTTTATATAATTTTAATATATTTTAATTTTTTTCATAGTTTTATCTATTTTTTTCGGAACTGGTCTTTCAGTTCCACTTTGTATGTGTGAACCAGCTAGCCATTTCACACATGCATAGATTCCCTAAGGCTCCAAGCAAGCAACCACCTAGGTAGCTCAGTATCGCTCAGATGCCTCTGTGATATTGTATTCATAAATTGCAGAGGTAGCAGATAAAAAAATAAATCATGGCCTACTCCACTTGTTAGTAAAACGTATGCACCCTTTTGTTGTGTGTATTTTTAATTTTGTTTTAGAATGGAGGTTGGGACTTATTTTGGGAAGGGTATATTTTTTTATATGATTTTTTTCCTAATATTTTCTTAATATGTATGTCTCATGCATTCTAGAATTCTTATACTGTATGAGTCCCCACCTCAACAGATGCGAGACTATTCTATGGATCAATATGTAAAAAAAAAGTTCTGCCTCACGTTACTGGACCTTTCGAGCACAACACAGAGTGCACCTAATAATGCAAAACGTTTGTTTTGGAAAAAATCAGAAGTGGTGGGAGGAAAAGCTAACATACTGTTTAGGTGCAGTTGTCCTTTAAAGTGTGGGGCAGCCATTTTGTTATTAAAAATAATAAATTAAATGGGTAACACAGCAATACAGCATAGTTGCCTACTCTCCCGGACTGTCCGGGAGACTCACAAATTTTTCGGAGTTCTCCCGGACTCCCGAGAGAGCAGGCAAAAATCCCTGATACAGGTGTCGTCGCTGTTGAAGATGGCTTCTTTATGTGGGGCTCCTTTGTAAGGAAGGTGTCAGACTTTAATCTGCAGTTATCACATTTCAGGCGACATACAGGTAGCCGAGGGACTTCCCTTTACGGAGTCATAGGTGAGAGTGATGAGTTCAATGACTCAAGTCTGTTCTTTTGGGAGAAGCAAAGTGTTTATCACATTAGTTTTATTTCTTATGGCCACAGCATGTTTCTCCTCACTGTCTCTGACATTCTGAGAAAGATGCCGGGGAGAGCTGGGAACCTTTGTTCTGTAGGGCAAATACAATTTTTTTTTTTACATAAGTTGTCATTATTCATTATAATGGGGCCAATGATTATACTAGTGAAAAACATTGACTTTTTTTTTTTTTTAAATCTGTTTAGTGAAAAGTTTCAACAAATGGGTTGGGAGAGGATAGAGAAGGGAAATAGGGACAGGGAAATGAAGCAGGGCAAATAACTGGACAGATATAGGTCACAGCACATCAAATCTAGAGCAGTTTGGACCTTCCGTTGACAGACTCTTTTTGACCATGAAACTTTTATGTGGCTAATATGGGTGGGGAACGTTGCTGGGACTCCTATTGACACTGGTGATCCACTGACCTATTGTTTAAAGCAGGCTTGTCCAACCTGCGGCCCTCCAGGTGTTGTGAAACTACAAGCCCCAGCATGCTTTGCCGGTAGACAACCAGTTGATAGCTGGAAGGGCATGCTGGGACTTGGAGTTTCACAACACCTGGAGGGCCACAGGTTGGACAGGCCTGGTTTAAAGTGTGCGGTTTTATATCCTGTTGTTTTACTAAAGTACAGATAGCATTGTATATGTCGTTTTTCTCCTTGGCAGTGTCATTTCTGAACCTTAGAAGGGCCGGGTAAACTAGTGAACTTGTTCTAAAAACCTGGTATCCTCACATCCATCCTATAAGCAAACCAAACTGCCTCTATGGTGGCAGAAACAGTCAGGAATGCGGACATTTACATTGTGAGGAGACTTGGCATGAATTACATTTCCTAATGTTTTTCATCTAACATCTCTTATTAATGGCCTTATTTCCCCACGAAAGTTGCAGTAATATTATCAGTTTTTCTTATTGTCTGAAAAAAAGAGTCTGGTGAATATTAAGGTCATTTTTTGGCAGAATCAATGCTACAAATGTATATTACCACATGCGGTAACATTTAGTGAATCAGCTTCTACATATTTAATACTAAAAAACAAAAAAAAAAAAAAACCTTGGCCCTTTTTAAAATTCAGGTCGGTCTCACGGACTCCCGGGAGAGCTGGCAAGTCTCCTGCATCCCGCTACTGTCTTCTCAAAATGACGCGATTCGCTGTGAATTGCGTCATTTTGGCCCCGCCTCCCGTGACAAAACACCATTTCCATCACAGGGGACGGGTCAAAATGACGCTATTGGCCGCGCCCCTCTCCGGGAAAGAACTTTGCAAAAGTAGGCAAGTATGACCTAAGTTAGCCTTTCAAAGCCTGCCTGGAAATGAGCGCCTCTGCTTTCCAATAACGGAGTCTGCTTGTGTGATCTGTCAGTGAGAGAAGCAGATGCAAAATTCTGACAACTGCATAAATAGCAGAGCATTAGGTGTCCCATCTACTTCTTTTGAGATGCAGATATGTAAGGTATATCCCCATGATTAGGAGTTCGTCTATGGAGCGGGAGCTTGACCTGGAATAATTTAGCAGCGTGTAGCAGTAAAATCTGCGGCGTGCGTGTGTACGGATATATATTACAGAGTCAGTGCCCAGAAAGACATTAAAATAAATGGTGATGGCTGTTTAGTCATGCCGAGATGTGACTTCTGCAGCTTTCCCTCCCACTTTCACCCCCTCACTCAACAAAGATCCTTTGGAGAAGAGCCCAGGACAGCAGTGTTAAAACTGCATTTTCACTGAGTCGCCCAAAAATATCAAATAAATAAATGTGGTTCCAAAAAAATGGGCTGCAGATTACAAGAACCTGAAAGAGAAACCTATCATGCAATCCATATTTATTTTGTAAGTAATAGCTAAGAAACCTAACAGGTCAATTTTTAGCAGTTTTGAGTTATCCCGCTACCTAATATTAAACCTTGTATTATAATATGTGTCAGGAGCTTAGTAAATAGTCATTTAATCACTTGTAAACAATATAATTGCAGGAAGTAAAATTCCATATTTTTTCAGTTGATCAGGTTGTGCTATAAGTAAGTAACATTTATCCCATGACTGCATATTGCTTGACTTCTTCCTATTGTACAGAAGTGGGGTGCTGGAACACTGGGGGCTAGATTTACTAAACTGCGGGTTTGAAAAAGTGGAGATGCTGCCTATAGCAACCATTCAGATTCTAGCTGTCATTAATTTAGTGCACTCTACAAAATGACAGCTAGGATCCGATTGGTTGCTATAGGCAACATCTCTTTTTCTAACCCGCAGTTTAGTAAATATACCCCTGGGACTCTTGGATTCCTCAAGATTGCATGGTGTTGTAAAATATACAAGAATCAACAATAAGCAAAGTATAGAGCTGGGAAAACACCTATATAATCATACTTCATATGCAATGTCTCTAACATATTCACCAACGATTGAAGGTCCGAATGATCATACGGATTCATGCGTACACACCTACACATATACCCTCAGATCTATGATCTTCATCTCAAAACCATCTGATGAAAAGATCCATTGTTGATCGTGATTTTTAGGACGCTTAGAAAACCAAATCAACAGATGCGATGTGTTTTGGTATGATAACACATGATCGTAGGAGCATACACATATGTAATATCTCACCTAACAATTAATAATAATTGTATAGGTGTGTACCCAGCTTAACTGGATAATAACATCTTTAGTTCAGATCTCGTCATGTATAAAGGTTGCAAAATTGATTTGATTTTACTTAATTTCAGTTACATTCTGTCTGATTATAAGGAGAGAGGAAGGAAGGGCAGGGGGTAAGGTTATGGAATTGAAGGGAGGTTATGGGATGGAAAGAAATGAAGTGAGGTAAAGATGAGAGACATGAAAAGAATGAACAGAAACAAAATAAAAATAATGAACCTCATATGTACTGGTTCTCCTATATAGGCCATGACCTCCTTATGGCTGCATCAATACTATTAGCACACCTAATATATTTCATCTGTCCCTGAAAGGCACATTCCATGGAAATATTATTTGCAACAGTATTATTGCTTCGTAAAATATTCTCCAATATTCCGTGATAATTTCTCAACTTTGAGCACTGTTCCATTGGAGTCTATGAGGGTTCTTTATAGTACATTTGCATATACACAATTAAACATATGCATGTATACAGTCCACTAGATCAAGTACATGGTGCACATGCTGTCTTTGAAGGAAGAACTGAGAGGTGCTTATCTTGTAGAAGTGAAAACCGTAACATTTAGCTCATACTTACCAATTTTATAATGTTGGCTTCCGGGAGCCTGCGGTGGAGGTGGGCGCCCCCCTTGACGTAATGACGCAAACACGTCATTTGACAGCGGGGGTGGGGCTGAACGCCGCAATTCACCGGGAATCGCAGCGTTTGGGACCTAATTCTGCCCACTTTACTTCACTTATTAACATTTATCCCATTGTTGAGAAAAAAATAGCTATACAACTATGCCCCTCTCTGTTATAAATGATTCAATTAGCTGTTGATTTGGGAAAATGTTCCTGTGACACTGAGCTCATGTGATCATTCACAGCAAATGTGCTGAAAGCTGGCAGTATGATGTCACATGACTGATGTCTCAGCTCCTGCCAGTACATGGACTGTACTCACACTCATTATACTCATGAACATTCATTGCTGCCCAGTAGATGCTGGCATATAAGAAGGTGAATATGGGATAAACAATATCATAATACAGCTACAACACACAGTGAGTGTAAACATATGTTTATTATTATTATTATTGTAGATTTGTAAAGCGCCACTGTGCTCTGCAGCACCATACAGTAAGGAAAACGGGACATACATAAAACAAGGACATACAAGGCAGACAAAATAAATGCAGACTTGAAAATAAAGGGTATGAAGGATCCTGCTCATTAGAGAGCTTACATTTTTAGTGGAAGAGGGCAAAGCTGAAAAAAGAGGAGGGAGTGTGGCTTAGGGTGGAGAGTGGGACAGCTGTGAAGGTGTATTAGTGTGAATAGTATCATGAGGGATAAGGTAAGCAATAAAAAGGAGATGGGTTTTTAGATGAGAATGCCTCTGTAGGAAAGCCTGATTGGGCGTGGTAGGGAATTCCATAAGTGGGGAGAAGTCTTGTAGGTGTGAGAGGTGGTTACCATAGAGGAGACAAGGTGCAGGTCAGAGGTAGATCTAAGAGGGTGGAAGGGAGAGTATTTTCATATGAAATTTGGGATGTATGAAGGGGTAGTGTTGTTGAGGGCTTTGTAGATAAGGGTGAGTAATTTGAATTGGATTCTGGAGGACACAGGGAACCAGTGTAGGGGATTGCACAGTGATGCAGCAGATGTGGAGCAGTGAGAGAGAAAAATCAGTCTTGCAGCAGCATTTAGGATGGATTGAAGTGTGGATATATGGGTGTCGGGAACGCCAGATAGCAGGAGGTTGCAGTAGTCAAGACGGGAGATGATGAATGGATAAGAGTTTTGGTAGCATGTTGAGTAAGAAAAGGGCGTATTCTGCCAATGTTTTTAAGGTGAAATCGACTGGACAAGACTAGGAGAGAGTCTGGATGTGAGTAACAAAGCAGAAGGTGGAATCAAGTGTTACACCAAGGCAGAGGGCTTGAGAGACTGAGAAAATTGTGGTGTTATTAACAGAGAGGGAGATTTGAGTGGATGTGGTGATTCTGGCAAGAGGAAAGATAATAAGCTCTTTTTTGGATATATTAAGTTTTAGATAGCGTTGGGACATCCATGTGGAAAAGTAGTTAGTTACACGAGTTAGTACAGAAGGAGAAAGTTCAAGGGAAGATATATAGATTTGGGTGTCATCAGTGTAGTGGTGGTACTGGAGGGCGAATGAGTGAATTAGTGCCCCAAGAGAAGAGGTGTACAATAAAAAAGGTAAAGGGCCAAGACCGGAGGTAGAAAAACTAAAGGAGCTGTTTGATAAGTAGGAAATGAACCAGGAAAGAACGGTGTCCCAGAGATCAATGGAGTGATGGAAGTGTAGGAGTTGAGGGGATCAACAATGTCAAAACAGCAGAGACATCCAGAAGAATGAGTATGGAGAAATGACCCTTAGACTTTGCAGTAAGTAGATCATCAATCACTTTTGTAAGAACAGTTTCAGTGGAATGTTGGGGATAGAAGGCTGATTGCTGAGAGTCAAGAATGGAGTGAGAGGAGAGAAAGTGAAACAGGCATTTGTATACTAATGGCTCAAGTAGTTTGGAGGCAAAGGGGAGGAGAGAAATAGGGCGGTAGTTGGAGAGAGAGGCTGGATCGAGAGATGGAGAGAATTTGTGAGATGAGTGCATGTTTAAATGAGGATGAAAATGTGTCAATGGAGAGAGAGAAAGGTTGAAGAGGTGAGTTAGAGGTGGACATGCAGTGGAGGAGACGGAGCGGAGAAGTTTGGAGGAAATAGGGTTGAGGGGACAGGTTGTAGGGTGAGATGATGAGGTTAGTGTAGAGACTTCACCTCCAGTTACTGGAGAGAATGAATTAGGGTTGGCTTGAAAAGTGTAGGTGAAAGTGGATGGAATATGTGGAACTTGGCATGAGGAAATATCTTGTCGAATGCTTTCGATTTTGCCACCTACTTTGAAGTACGTGGCAAAATCATGGGCTTTGACGGAGGAATAAGGAGAAGGTTCAGGTAGGCAGAGAGGTGAGTTGAAGGTGGCAAAGAGGCTATTTAAATGTTTTGATTACATTGGTCAAAATGTGCCTAGAAATGTGTTTAGAAATGTGTTTACCATTTGAATAGTGTCTGAATCAGTGATGGGCACCATGCGGCCCTCCAAGTCTTCCCCTGTGGCCTCCAACTCCTTCCTACTTTATTGTCAGATTTGTAACACTTGTTTAACCTGCCAGTGTGGTTTCCACTATCTCCAAGGATGTGTAAAAATCAAGTAATTTTACAGATGCAAAAATAAAAAAATAACCTGCATCATCTGTAGAATTTCTATAATAAACTAGTATTTAATTTCGCAAGTCATGACGTATATTTCTAAACTTTCCTCTTAAAGGGGTCTATTTATCAAGGATTTTTTCCTGTGTTAAACACCCGAAAACAACAGTTTTCGGGTGTTTACCGTGAAATTGCTATGTATTATTGAAGCATCGCAGCAGATATCTCAGATATCTGCTGCTTTGCATTTGCTATCGTTTTTCTGAGCACTCCCCATAACAGTCTATGGGAAGTGCTCAGAACCGCTATGTATTAAAGTCTAACTAGAGAAAATGTTCTCTTTTTCTACATGTTAATGTACGCCATCTGAAGCTGGCGCCATCTGAAGCTGGCGCCATCTGAAGCTGGCGTACATTAACATATCTGAAAACTTTCGAGCTGTCCAGCTCTGTTCTGAAGAGCAGAGCTGGACAGCGCATGTGTGGAGGGATCATGTGATTCCTCCCTGTCAATCATCCTGCAGTTTGCCGGCCAGGATGTTACTGCGCATGCACCAACTTTTCAGTCGGTGCATGCGCACTAACAAAAAAGAAAAAAAAAAAAAGAAAAAAAAGAGAAGATCACCGCAGCCTTTAAACTTGAGAAAAGACTGCGATGATCAGGTGAGTCACTTCTCAGGGACAGCAGTCTATCGGCACTGCTGTCCCTGAGAAGTTTTTTAATACATAGCCATTACTTTTCAATCCTTATCAAGGAGATAAGGATTGAAAAGTATAAAGTGAAAAAACGAAGGGTCATAAATAGACCCCAAAATAAGAGTATTGTAATATAGGACATTAAGAACAGTAAAACGCAGGCGCATGAGGAACCTTCCATATTTAGGAAACCTGCCTCTGGAGTCCCCATCTCTAAAGGTGGGGGAGCAGGATTAGTCCATAAATGGAGGATACGATTTGAAAAGCTCAGTTGTGCACTTGCTATGAACTCAGAAGCTTGGACATCATTTTTACTGTCCTTTGAGATATGTTTGGAAAAACTGATTGAGAGATACCTGCATGAGTATTTATGGCGATATAAGACCTTTTGGGCACCCAAGTACCATTTGAGTTATGAACTTATGCTTTGGCATTTAATAAAATGTTTTAATTACCATATTATCTTAAAAACAAGTCAAGACACCGCACCACACAAACAGAAAAGAGATTGGTGTTTTTGAACACCGAGACAGTACTTACGGTATCGGTCTAATAAATCAGACCATCCTTTTGTGAGCTCTAAAGTTGAGTACTTGGCAAGCGAACCATTTGAAGCTCAGGCGAGCACACTTTGCTCTTCTTTATAGCAAGTAAAGGCAAATAGCGCTTGACCTTAGAATAGTCATTTGTTTGTCGTATACCAACCCCATGGGTTAACCAGTTCCTCAGACTACCAGTCTTCCACGGTGTCTGCATCTTGTTTGGGCTCAGTCTGTGCACTTAGGTTTCTAGAAGTTGTGCCAAGTGCATTAGTGCTGGAAAGCTATAAATTTTAAGGAGCCAGGAGCTCAGTAACTCAGCAAAGTCCAGAGCGATTTAGTTGGGAAAACAACATCTCTCCTCTCTTTCCCATCTTATTTACGGCTTTGTTTTTCTCTGAGTTGCCCTCTCTGGATCCTGCTAGGTGGGTCCAGGGACAGCAGCCCCCCATAAAACATCCTCAAAGCACAAGTTGTTACTCTCCTTTCTCTCTCTCCTTCCTGTGTCTAAGAATCAATATTAATTCATTATCTCCAACACTTGCCAGATATATTTATTCCCCTCTCCCCCCCTTCTCACGCACAAACACACACTCCTTCACTCCCAATCCATTAAGGAGCTTGATTTATGTGTCCCGTGGATGGTAAATAAATAATATTATAATACAAATATATATTCTAAATAATAACATACAATAGCCATATATACATATATATCGGGTGAAGCTGTTTTGGGTGAATGTTGTTTGGAGGTCAGCATGGGAGTAAGTAATGAAAGTTTCAGAACTGAAGGGTGTAAGAATCAAATAATATATAGAGGTATAAATATAGGTGTAAGCACTTAGAGGGTCATAAAAAGTGTACATTAAATATATAAATCTACGTGCACTTAGACGGACAATATGTCAGATGTCTGCTGATGCAAGGCACTCATTGTGTCAGATGTAACAGGTTTGTCAATAGGATTTTTTTTAATTAACGTAAAAAACACTTGAAACTTCCAGACGGAGTGACAGACGGAGGTCTGACGGGAAGTGAGTTTTGGCTCAGAGAAAAAAGGGAGAAGGAGTGAGAGAAAGGAGAAATATTTACATTCTGTGAACCGTAAAACCCACATATTATTTTATCATCATTAAGATGAGTGGTTACGAGACAAAATCAGGGTGCAATACGCGTTACTCTTCAATCTACAGGGTCTATTTATTAAGATGTGATCAGCCTCAAAATGTCCATTGCATAGATTTCCCCTGTCATAACCCAGTTGTTACTTAACGCAGACCCCATAGATTAATATATTCATTAAACTTTGAAAAGCTATGCTTTTCGCAGCAAGGTATCCACATCTCAGGATGGCGTTACCTGTCATTTTCTATGGCATCCAGCCAGGGGAGGGTTGGCAAATTTTGGCCCAGGGGACAAGACTTGACTCAGCAGCCTTATTTTAAATGAGAAAAAAAATGCCGGTGGCCCAGTGACCAAGGTAGCCCACTATGGGACCAGCCTGCCACCCAGCCCCTGGATCCAGCTGAAGCATCTCATCATCATCATTTATTTATATAGCGCCACTAATTCCACAGCGCTGTACAGAGAACCCATTCACATCAGTCCCTGCCCCATTGGAGCTTACAGTCTAAAATCCCTAATATAGACACACACTCACACACAGACAGACACTAGGGTCAATTTTTGATAGCAGCCAATTAACCTACCAGTATGTTTTTGGAGTGTGGGAGGAAACCGGAGCACCCGGAGGAAGCCCACGCAAACACAGGGAGAACATACAAACACCACACAGATAAGGACATGGTCGGGAGTTGAACTCATGACCCCAGTACTGTGAGGCAGAAGTGCTAACCACTAGGCCACTGTGCTGCCCTGGCTTCATTGAATCCCTCACCCATGGATGTGCACTTCCTCCATTCACAGACAGCGCTAGGATACTGGTTAATAGTAAGAACTGTTCATGGAGGATGGGGGACTTCACCGGGGTCACCAGAGCAGCCCTGGCATGGTAACTTGCAATGGTTTTTAAATATGCATCACTGCAATTTGTCTGACACTGTACTAGCTTAATAAATAGACCTCTTAACATTTTAGTGACTTGGCATTTACCTATCTATATGGTAGATATATAGGCTTTCCTTAAGATGGAAGTGCTTTATATGAATCAGGCTTTTTTTCAGAGCAAAGCTTAGCAAGGGGAAGTCTATATTCACCTCTCGGGGATGTGATCTGCTTTCTGCTGGTGATTCATGAGGACAGGCTGAAAGCAGGCTGCGGTGACATCGCAAATTAAACGTGACACACGCATGTCACTGAGCTACTGCACATGTACATACACTTATCTGAAACAGGGCTGGATCTTTGCTTACAGGAATCGCTTAACCCCTCTGATGCACCGAGCCAGTAGAGCAATATTTAGATTTTCTCTGCCAAAATCCTGCACAATGTCTCTGATAGCAGAGCAACAATGTGCTTGGATCCGGGCTGCTTTCCATGTGATGAGCACAGGGAGGGGAAGGTTTATTTAGCCAGAAGAGAAGCAGAGTTCAGTTCTAAATATTTGATGTTTTAGGATCGTTAAGCATAATTAAATACACTGATGTTAATGCCGTCCGCTCAGTGGAAGTGACAGGCGATAACTGCTTCATTTTATGAGTCCTTTGGGGAAAGACTCACAGACTTCTCCTCTACCTCTGTCTATGGAGCAAATGATGGTAGCCACAATAGTAGTTTTTTATAGACATCCATGATAAGTCATACTCTACAATAAACACATAGGGGCCTATTTATTAAGTAGTGGTATCGAAATGAAGTATTCTTACCGTCATTCCAAAGCAAGTTGGAATGTTCCGCAGATTTATGACTGTTGCACCGCAGCAGATATTGTGGATATCTGCTGCTTTGCATTCTGTTTCGTTTTTGGAGCAATCACCATAAAATAGTATGGTGACTGCTCCCTACCGCAATCTAACAAGTTCCGAAAGAGAGATTTTTTTTTGGATGTAGCTGAAGCTGAAACTGGCGTACATCATAGTAAATGAAGACTACACTTAATTTATTCCAGGGACCCGCTTTTCAGCACAAAATACCCTGATTTTACCGCATTATTGCTCCCATTTGCATCACCCTACTATTCCCAACTTTTTCCCCAGTTGGTGTTCCTATGGTCTCAACCAGCGCTGTGACCATTTCTCTCAGAAACACACTCATAGCGCTATGAGAGTCTGTATGGTTAAAGTCACATGTATAGCGGTAATGTTGAGCAGTGCACTGCTGGGGAGTGTTAAGGTAGGAGAGGGGCCCGGCATTGAGGTGGGTCACAGTAGAGGTGCCAGGTACTTTTAGCAGTTATGAGTCTGAATCCGGCTGCACATGTAGATTGGGCCCCCTAGTCCTATGGGACTGATTACAGTTGTGACTACTGTTACCATTGTTGTTAGATAGCTGTGCCAGCCTAGCCCTATGACTCATCAGGGCATATTCAATTGTTGAATACTCGCCGCGTTAAAAGTATTACCGTTATTTACATGCACTATTACAGTAATGACGGTAATAGTGTGCGTGCCGCATTACTTTAGGCAGTAACGCCAACACTTGAATATGCACCTTAAACACAACAGATCCTGCAACAGCAGAGTCAGTCTTTTCCTGCAACACACTACACACAGTGATCTATATTATAGATGAACAGTACAGAAGGCAAAACAGGTGCCAGCCTCTCACTGATACATAACACTACAACCGTTGTGTCAGCCTCTCACTGATACACTATACTACAACAGTGGTGTCAGCCTCTCAGTGGTCCAAGTCAATCACATACACACAACAACAATGCCACTAGTATACCATTTATACATAACACTACAACCGTTGTGTCAGCCTCTCACTGATACACTATACTACAACAGTGGTGTCAGCCTCTCAGTGGTCCAAGTCAATCACATACACACAAAACAATAATGCTACTAGTATATCATTTATACACAACACTACAACCGTGGTGTCAGCCTCTCACTGATACACTATACTACCACAGTGGTGTCAGCCTCTCACTGATACACTATACTACAACAGTGGTGTCAGCCTCTCAGTGGTCCAAGTCAATCACATACACACAACAACAATGCTACTAGTATATCATTTATACATAACACTACAACCGTGGTGTCAGCCTCTCATTGATACACTATAGTACCACAGTGGTGTCAGCCTCTCAGTGGTCCAAGTCAATCACATACACACAAAACAATAATGCTACTAGTATATCATTTATACACAACACTACAACCGTGGTGTCAGCCTCTCACTGATACACTATAGTACCACAGTGGTGTCAGCCTCTCAGTGGTTCAAGTCAATCACATACACACAACAACAATGCCACTAGTATACCATTTATACACAACACTACAACCGTGGTGTCAGTGTCTCATTGATACACTATACTACCACAGTGGTGTCAGCCACTCAGTGGTTCAAGTCACTCACAAACACACAACACAACAACTACTAGTATATCATTTATACACAACACTACAACAAGGGTGCCAGTCTATCACTCTTAGAGAGCACTAAAACAGGGGTGCAAGTCTAACACTCATACACAACCCAACAACAGTATTGAATGACATCACTACAACTGTGGCTTTTCCCATGGTTTTCTTGTATCAAACAAGTTACAGCGGTCCCCTTTGGCTTTGGCCCACCAGAGGACCATTCGGTTACTTTAATATTAATGGCCAGTGGGAGATTGTTCTTATGACATTTATTAATGTGAGGGCTGTTTTAATAAATGGTCAAAAAGTAAATTTGCTCAAGGCCCTTCTGGACACGGTGTCACCATTAGACTGCTTAGCGATGGAGCACGGGTATGGAAAGCTCTAAACCAGCCTCTAATTAAGGCACCATCGCTC
The DNA here is from genome assembly GCF_038048845.1 of Mixophyes fleayi. Classification (NCBI taxonomy): domain Eukaryota; kingdom Metazoa; phylum Chordata; class Amphibia; order Anura; family Limnodynastidae; genus Mixophyes; species Mixophyes fleayi. Next base: position 4,597,632 of record NC_134411.1, on the reverse strand, counting down.
CTTACCGTGCTCTGTTGTTGCACCCTAAGGACCAGGACTGAGGCCTCACCAACAGTGTATATGTTGTGGATTTGTAGCACAGGTAAACGTATTAAATTGCTGGGACATGAATTATTCCAAGTGAGTTATTGTTGGGAGAGCCACAAAACATGGATGGACGGTGAGGCCTGAGGACCACTGCTTTATAGCGTGCGTGAGTAATTAGATGGTGGACACAGGGGAAAAGGGGGGTGTATGTTCTGCCCTCGTCTCTTACAGGACTTGTCTTACACAGGAACAATTTCTACACTGCATCACTTTATTTACTTTTTCCTTTGTTCTTTATTTTATTTTCTTATCCTCTTTTCCTATGACCATTTTCAGGTTGTGCTAGCTCTCTCTCTCTCTATATTCCTCCTGCTCGTTTCTTCTCCCTCCCTCTCTTTCTCCTCCTCCTGCTCTCAGTCTCTCTCTCTCCTCCTCTTCTCTCAGTGCTTTTGCTCTAATGCATTTCACGCGCGTGCCCTGATATTCAATACAATCTTTATTCACTCCCCTGAGAGGTTGCCCTGAGGGGGTCAGGCTACCAAGTGCAGTCACTATTTCCTCTGGGGTGTACAAACGGAGGGGGGCTGATTCAGAGAGATCATTGGACCACGGAAGAAACCTCTATTTATCTCCCGTATATGAACATCTCCAGTCTACATGGGCTTCTGCACTGCGATGTATAACAGCGGTGAGAAAGATCCCTTTCTATATTACTCTCTTCATCTCTCTGCATTTTTTCCATTTGACAGATATTTCAAGGAAATTTTCTGTTGCGATGGCAGATTTTAATATTCTTCATATACTTGTTCACTAATAACTCCTTCTACTGCACTATAAAACAGATTCTTAAAACTATTTTCATTGTTCCATCTGCAAATGCTGTATAAACCATTCCATTGCTACACATAACCCTTAAATATACCAAATGATCATTTCTATTCCTATTGTATATGCCATGTACAAGATCACTATTATTTTGCCATATATATTGTATATGTTCCCAATAATCTCCAGAACTTCTCAGACCACTGTATAATTGGACCAACATTTCCAACAAATACTATCCCTACTGTAATTGTCCTTTTAATTCTTCCTGTTACCACACAAGACATTTCCTTATAACCTAATATAATATTTTCTTACCAGTATAACCACTTATACTACACTGAGCATCTGATGCTACTGTTCTGTACACCCAATCAGAAGAACTCTCCTGTTGCATCTAATTTCCTGCCTCCTCATATCTCTCCCTAGAACATCCTCACCTGCGAGTCTAAACTACTACCCATTCTTCCTTTGCCCCTATGCAAGATGCTGACAAGACCAACCCCATTACTGACCCTCAAATGTGAGGTCTGATTTTTATTTAAAGGAACTCACCCCACACTCTTGCCTATCGACGTCTCCTCACGTCTGCTTCCCCCGCCTCTCACTTCATTAAGAAACCTGCAAAGCTTGACAAGTATCAAAATGAGCCTCTCTCCTTATCCTTCCTTTTCCCCACCTTCTGTTAACACATTAGGAGCTCATACACTTATATTCCGGTTCATCTGACAATTGTACTCGTTATTACCAAGACGTTTAATTAGCCCGAGCCGTTACTTGGGTTCACAGCGCACAGACAGCACTGTCTGTTCTCACTTCTCGTTCTCCCTCCCTCTCCTTGGCCTGCTTTTAGATTGTGTGTACGCCTCCAGGCTCTGTTATATCTGCCACATTTCTCTATTCATGACTGGTGTATGTTTGTGTGTGTGTGTGTGTGTGTGTGTGTGTGTGTGTGTGTGTGTGTGATGTCTGTTGTGAGAAAGAAAACTAAAGGGACCAGCTGAATAAAAATAACTAAACCCCATACAAAACCCTCCAACACAAAGTGCTTAAACATCTGGATGCCTGTGTACTCATGGGTGAATGTGTAGAGTACGTTAATCTTTAAGTCTTTGTGTGAAATCAGTATAGATGTACTGTGGTGCGGGCACATGATTCTGATGACAATTCATGTGAAGAGCTTTGTTTAAGAGGGTTGATCGATCTCTCTCTCTCTCTCTCTCTATATATATATATAACATATATTTAGTATTATGTTTGAGTTATGTTACTTATTTAGCTAAATTTTGTCTCTTAGCAATTTGCTATTCGCAAACTATTTGTATTTAACTTGGAAATTGAAGGTGTACTAACATCAGAGTATTTAGAGTAAGCAATTTTTCTATGTACCCATGTTTTCCATACCAGCAAGGGGGGTGTATTAATGTGTCACCGTACCTTATTAGCAGAAGCTACTTCTCCAATGTCTGCATGGAGTTGTCACTGATTACTGAGAGGTTTATGTAGTGTTAGACACAACACAATAGAATTTAGAGCATCGACTCATTGATAAACAAGAGGGTAATTAGCAGATGTAACAATACTGCAGCAAACTATCTCTTTCAATGTAAACATCTTATTACCGCTTATGCAAAGGTTAGGTTACAACAGATTGTTTCTGCTTTATTAAAAGACATCTCTCTCCTTTCGCTCTCCCCCACAGGTATTAAAACATCTAACAAACCCACCAAGCAATCTGCCGACCAGGAAACAGCAACATCACCATATGGTTTTACATGGGATTATAAAATGACAATTTAAACGGAGTGCGCAGTCTTCCCTACTTGTTCTTCCAGACATCACTTGTCATCAGTGTTCCCAGCTACAGAAAAAGTCAAATAGGTACTTAATGTTCTCAAGTGGAACAGCCAGTGGTTATCTATCAGGTAGGGAGGTTCCTCAAGTCCCTAGTTTCTCTGAAAAGATCAAGCCACCACTCGTCCATGAATACATACTGGTGAAAGGTCTCTAGGTTTTTTACTCGGTCACGCAACATTGCATTTATTCTATACATAAAGCTCCCCTCAGATTGTGTATTGCCATGAAGCAGGATCACTTGCTGCTGTAAAGAGGAGGAATAGGAGGGGTGGAATAGGGAACAAAAAAGAAAATTCTACTAAGAAGGGAAAAAAGACATTGGAAGAAATGTGCTAATCCAATTTGCCGAGCCAGACAGTGGACTAAGCCCTGTCAGGTGCAGGGAAGAGACCCTCTGTGGATTGTACGATTTCTCTCTGTTACACACATTGTTGGATTTACAAATGCCAGGAAAGTGAGATGGAGAAACTACTGTAAAAGAGAAAACAGATGCCTTCAGTTTCTCAATAAGAGGTATGTAGATGTGCATCATGAAGATAAATGACGTGTATTTTGTAATCTGTGTAAACTAGCCATGCAGAAAGATATGAGCGCCAATTCTGTTAGACTCAGATTTGTAGATATTTTGATTATTCACAAAATTAATATGGTGAAGCTGGTTAGAAAAACAAATGCCAATTTGTTCATTCAGTGATTAAAGAATGTCAGAAATAGAATGCAGCGGACAGCAGTGAAGATGGAAAGAAAAAAAATCTATGTACAAAAAAAACAAAAACATAAAGTAAAAAATGGGGTTGCAAAACAAATGAGAAAAAAGTACAAAATAATCTGAAAGAATTGGTGATTGTGCAAAAGAAGAATAAAAGCTGATAAAGAACACAAGTTGTGAAGGTAACAGGGAAATACAATAATAAATGACTGTATACAGTTTTTCTTTAATCAGAAGCAGCTTAACACCAGAGCTAATGCAAAGTATGACAACTGGTACTATATATAGGGGTGCTGAGAGAGAGAGGCTGGGGGACCAGCAGCAGATATTAAGTTGGGGCAGAAGGGACTCTGAGTCAGACTGTGCATGAGGGTGAATGACTGCATGGACAAACAGCATCATATTCGTCAGTGCAGTCACACCGCCTAGGCTGGGCGGGCAGCACCGGCTCCCACAGTAGCTGAGCGCGCAGCACCGGCTCTCACAGAGGCTGGGCACGAAGCACCGGCTCTCACAGAAGCTGGGCAGGCAGCACCGGCTCCCACAGTAGCTGAGCGCGCAGCACCGGCTCTCACAGAGGCTGGGCACGAAGCACCGGCTCCCACAGTAGCTGAGCGCACAGCACCGGCTCTCACAGAGGCTGGGCGGGCAGCACCGGCTCCCACAGTAGCTGAGCGCGCAGCACCGGCTCTCACAGAGGCTGGGCTCTCAGCACCGGCTCCCACAGAGGCTGGGCGCTGGGCACCGGCTCTCACAGAGGCTGGGCGCTCGGCACCGGCTCTCACAGATACTGGGCGCTCGGCACCGGCTCTCACAGAGGCTGGGCCGTCAGCATTAGCTCTCACAGAGGCTGGGCGCTCGGCACCGGCTCTCACAGAGGCTGGGCGCTCGGCACCGGCTCTCACAGAGGCTGGGCGCTCGGCACCAGCTCTCACAGAGGCTGGGCCGTCAGCATTAGCTCTCACAGAGGCTGGGCGCTCGGCACCGGCTCTCACAGAGGCTGGGCGCTCGGCACCGGCTCTCACAGATACTGGGCGCTCGGCACCGGCTCTCACAGAGGCTGGGCCGTCAGCATTAGCTCTCACAGAGGCTGGGCTCTCAGCACCGGCTCTCACAGAGGCTTGGCGCGCAGCACCAGCTCTCACAGAGGCTGGGCGCTCGGCACCGGCTCTCACAGATACTGGGCGCTCAGCACCGGCTCTCACAGAGGCTGGGCTCTCAGCACCGGCTCTCACAGAGGCTGGGCCCTCAGCACCGGCTCTCACAGAGGCTGGGCTCTCAGCACCGGCTCTCACAGAGGCGGGGCGCTCGGCACCGGCTCTCACAGAGGCTGGGCTCTCAGCACCGGCTCTCACAGAGGCTGGGCTCTCAGCACCGGCTCTCACAGAGGCTGGGCGCTCAGCACCGGCTCTCACAGAGGCTGGGCTCTCAGCACCGGCTCTCACAGAGGCTGGGCTCTCAGCACCGGCTCTCACAGAGGCTGGGCTCTCAGCACCGGCTCTCACAGAGGCTGGGCTCTCAGCACCGGCTCTCACAGAGGCTGGGCGGGCAGCACCGGCTCTCACAGAGGCGGGGCTCTCAGCACCGGCTCTCACAGAGGCTGCGGACAGAACCTGGGGGGAGGGAGATCATATGCGGCAGCCGCACCAGGGACTGTGAATCCTCTTGTTGGCCCTGACTGTACATCAGACCAAGCTTTCAACAAGTGACTCCTCTATATTGTCTACACATGAATAATAAGCAGACAAATAACTGACATTTGTTATTCTATACTTATTTCCTTAAAAAATACAATGGCTACAGTAATTGGGCTAGAACACATAACATAATGCAGTCTGCTGTATTGCTCAAGCATGTTCCTGTTGTCTGCATTACTGAGCAAGTAATTGACAAATAACACACTCCTTGTTACCTGTCTTACAATTGTACATCACTCCATGGAAACATTTTCCTGGTAATGTCATCTTGTCTGACAGTTCATGAAGAATCACATCTGCACACTGAGACTAGAGGTACATTAACACCGCAGTCACAAGTGATACCGATTCCCTGACATCTACTTGTTAACTGTAAGTGACATCATTGATGGGTGATATAAATGTAGTTGATAAGAAAAATAAAATATGAAAAGAAAAGGGTTAAAAACAAATCCGACATGCCTTAAGGGTCTCAGGTCAGGATGTGAACAAAACTCATAAGGATAACATAAAACATAATCCATTAATCCGTGGTAATGTAGCCCGCATCCATCTGTCAGGGCTACATGGTTGTAAGGGAGGGCGCTGCCTGGGGCAAGAAGACTTATTATCATCATCACCATTCATTTATATAGCGCCACTAATTCTGCAGCGCTGTACAGAGAACTCACTCACATCAGTCCCTGCCCCACTGGAGTTTAAGTTCCCGAACATACACACACACAGACAGACTAGGGTCAATTTGTTAGTAGCCAATTAACCTACCAGTATGTTTTTGGAGTGTGGGAGGAAACCGGAGCACCCGGAGGAAACCCACGCAAACACGGGGAGAACATACAAACTCCTCACAGATAAGACCATGGTCGGGAATTGAACTCATGACTCCAGTGCTGTAAGGCAGAAGTGCTAACCACTGAGCCACCGTGCTGCCTAGAGTACTGCAGAGGGACAGGCCAAGTCTCTGAGGGCTCAAGGCCCTTCTGACCTAATAGAGATCATCATACATTACTCTACAAGGGTCCTGGATGCTAATGAATAGGTATTTATATATGCTAGTAATGCAGACCTCATTATATAGCAATGTTATTTTTAGAATAGCACAGGCATATAAGATTGCTATAGACCAGTAATAAGCATGCATGCTCTAGGGAGATAGACAACCTGTTGCTCTCCAACAGAAGTACAAAATAGCGCTGTGTCTTCAGCCACAGGTCACTTAGACCTGCTCCACTGTATAAAGATACTAGGATACTAAAATGCATGCTATATGTACAGAGTATGTATTAAAGTACTTGGGTCTTATATACCATAGAAATGAATGACATATAATAGTACTACTTACAAAAACAGGGAACAGGAAACCATGGCAAACATTCATGGTAATTTACCATACTAATCTTGTTCCGTTTTTTCTGTAAGGTACATTAATACTATGGTAACAAATATACTTATTGCTGATTGTCTACTGATGTACTATATGTTTGTTTAGGTTATTGTATTCCCTGCTATAAAGTCTGTTTGACTGATTATAATAGATGACGCCACTACTATTACAACAATATAGGTACAGTATATCATTTACAGTATACATGCTGCTTAGGAGGTCGTAGGCCTTACTGAATACAATTGCTACAGATATTATTTGAAGGGAGTTAACGTCTTTAAAATAAAAATGTTGATCAGTATTAGAGTGAAGAATAAATAGTGAATGATTGCAATGCCTGATCTAACAGAGGGAGGCAATCTGGGGCTGTCTAGGGGTTGTGGGACTACCAGTGCCAGCACGCCAGCTCGTTTTCAGACTGATTTCAGTACGGCTATATACACCTTCTTAGTGAGGCCAGGTTTACATGTCTGTATATAGTGGGGATTAATACAGTATCCTTAGAAAAGTGGGTCGTGTGTGTGTGTGTGTGTATGTGTATGTATATATATATATATATATATATATATATATATATATATATGTGGTGCCAATGAGGAGTGGGGAGTCATACATAAAGATGATATACACACACATGCCCTAACTATGGATTATATAGTCGGACCATGGTTGTAGATGATGATGATGATGAATAGTTCAGTAAATGTCCATGGCTTCCATATGACTACATCTGTCCCATTATATTTGATAACGGAGGTCTGATATTTTGGTTGGCCAATCACTGCTTTGACGTGTGAGGTCACTGACCAGCCAGGATGAATGGGTCCCTTTTGATGCTGCCATTCAGCCCAATCCTATGATTTTGGTCATCTTGTACGTAGGACATTGGCCACAGATATGATTGTTTACTATTCACAATCACACCCCATTATGTGTGCCTACCATTTGAGATGTACTGAACAATTGCAAATGATCTCACATTAATGTAACAATATACACTACACAGAACCATATTTAAAACTGACTCTGCCCAAGTCATTGTGAAGGCATATACCCTAAATCAGTGTTTAGTACACTGCTCATACCTCTCTACATAATACCCCTTCATTATTTTACAGGGAAATGGGTGATTAGTAGAGTCCTAAGTCCATAAAAACAATATTAAGAAGAAATCAATAAAATCAACATAAAAGTGTTTTAATGCTGTCCACTGCACAGTACGAAACAACACTGACCATACATAACACGTTTTAGATAAAACAGGAATAAATATCCCCATGTGCCAGCAGCACAGTGTATATAAAATGTTGTGGGCCAAATAAACAAAGATGCTCATCAAATATGTGTAATATACATGTATGAATTGCAAACCACACAACAGTTATACACAAGGCATAGCCAAATATGTGTATCAGACAGAGCAGAAGAAAAATTGCCGGAGATTAGTTGCAAATCAATAAAGTAAAATAAATATCTCATATTTTTCTTGCTCCAGAGGAATTTAGGTTAACAGTAGTGCTTAAATGTAGTTTTTGCCAATTATTTTCCACTAAAATATTTTATGAGTTAGCACAGTCCTGTCTTGTCACTTCTATTTCTTATTAACCTACTAACATATCAGTGTTTATTAGTCACGTTCTTGAATTTGAGCATAAATTCAGTTTTATGTGCATTTTGAAGAGTTTATTTTTTTTATACAAGTTATTTAATCAATATAGAGCCATATGGTGGTTGCGAAGCATCTGGTGTGCTCCTAGGATATGCAGACTTAGAGCTGCCTGAGGTATATGGAAGATTGCAGGGAAGTTATGTTTTACTGGGGAGTTTGTTTTCTTGGGGTGTACAGGTGAATATGGGCATTTATAAATCAAAGGGAACGTGTTGTGTGAAGTTCTAGGCAGGAGATGGAGCTAGTAGGATTGTTGCAAGAATACCAAGTACAGAGTGACACAAATATCTACAGATATGCAAGTCGGCAATATCCATCTCTGCATTTATTTCAGTGAAAGGTTTGGGGCAGCACGGTGGCTCAGTGGTTAGCACTTCTGCCTCACAGCGCTGGGGTCATGAGTTCAATTCACGATCATGGCCTTATCTGTGTGGAGTTTGTATGTTCTCCCCATGTTTGTGTGGGTTTCCTCTCACACTCCAAAAACATACTAGTAGGTTAATTGGCTGCTATCAAAATTTACCCTAGTCTCTCTCTCTCTCTGTCTGCCTGTGTGTGTGTTAGGGAATTTAGACTGTAAGCTCCAATGGGGCAGGGACTGATGTGAATGAGTTCTCTGTACAGCGCTGCGGAATCAGTGGCGCTATATAAATAAATGGTGATGATGAAGATGAAGGTTAGAGTGACAACCATGATTAATGAATGACTTTTGTCAGTAGTCATCAGCAGAGAGCTTACTAAGGCCATGGCCACCACCCGCCCAAACCTTTATTCCGGTAACTACAATACAGACCCCCTCTTCTAGATAATTTACAAAGCAGAGTCCCTTCTGGTGGCAACTATACAACCCTATGCCGGTGATTACAATACAAAGCAGAATCCATTATAACAGTATTTTTATCATACAGTGCCCGTTTAGGTGGCTAGTGTATAAAACAGACCCTAATTTAGTGGCCAGTGTATAACAGTCTGGTAGCAAATATATATGCAGATGACTCCTAATCTGAATTTTAGTATATAAAGATGAGTAAATCTCGTGACTAGGGTTGAAAAGAGACTTCCCTCCCTGATACACTTACTGTCACTACCAACCTGGGCTTCTGTTCTATTGCTTACCACCAGGAGCAGTCGTTATTATGTAGCAGGCAGCTCCCGATGCATTGAATTCCTAACAGTGCCAGCTTAGGAAATGTTTGTACAGCTCCCTCTCTTACACTGCTAACAAATGAAATCTCCAGGATCTGTCTGTCATATGTTGGTGACAGCTCCCAGTGGCTCTTTCATCTAGTACAACAAGCAGCAAAAGCAGGAACCCATTAATCTCCCGAGCCACCAACACAGCTCCCCACTGCTCCCACATGTTGCACAGTCAGACTAGTGTAGGTAACTAAACCAGAAATGCAGGTGACTCTTTCTCTGTATCCAAGTATACATTTGCTTGCAATAGAACAAGCCAGGACACCCTATTTCTAGAATGCTTTTCAGAAGCCGACAGATTTTGTGGTTACTTATGTTAATTGTTTTGGTCTGTTACTTCTAATGCATTTATTGTACCAATAACACCAAACAGTTACTACAAGTGCGACCACTAGTGCGCTATCACATCTTTCTATACTAAACCTCGGTACAGTTAGACTATTCTTCTCATTGCAATACCCTAAATACAGGTGGAGAGGGGGCACCCCACTGAGTCAAATTAGCATCACATCTACACTAACTCACAGCCCAGGGCAACAACTATTAATCCACATACTTTTAAACCTCTATAAGTGTATTCAGGTTTTAAGATTCCGCTTTCTTAATCCCCTTGTAGAACATGTGCAGACACTGAAAACTGCATCCATCCATACATAAAAAATAGAAAAAAGAAGAAGCACTATGCAATCAGCCAATTAAAAGGAGGGACAATGGTCATCATCATCACCATTTATTTATATAGCGCCACTAATTCCGCAGCATTATACAGAGAACTCACTCACATCAGTCCCTGCCCCATTGGAGCTTACAGTCTAAATTCCCTAACACACACACACACACACACACACAGACAGACAGACTAGGGTCAATTTGTTAGCAGCCAATTAACCTACCAGTATATATTTGGAGTGTGGGAGGAAACCGGAGCACCCAGAGGAAACCCACGTAAACACAGGGAGAACATACAAACTCCTCACAGATAAGGCCATGATCGGGAATTGAGGATTAAGGCTTAATAGACATATTTAAACCAGGATGGATTATCACAATCTAGGTTAATTTCTCAACTATGTACTATAACAACCAAACAGATTACTAGATTAGGCATTTTTGATTAGTTTAACTTACTCCCTTGGTTTATAAGAATATAATCCTCAGTCTACAATAGTACAGCTCTGAAAATTCTCAGTAATTGCTGGTGTATTAAGACTATAACTGATGGATGGTTACTATACCTTTCAAAAGGGAAAGAATCAAGTAGTAGAATAATTAGATAACTTAATTTTCTAAGTCTCTCTGAAACAGTTTGCTTAATGTCCTCTCTCTCTCTATCTGCTTGGAAAGAGATAATGATCTCTAATTATTTTATCTGAAAATGTTTTCATTTGTACCACATATGTCTCTTCATGGATGGTAAAGAAAAAAATATTTTATCCCATGGTGAGAAACTGTGTGGGTGGTATAATAGAACACTCTTAATGAAGAAGCAAGGATAAATAATCCCAAAGAAAAATAATAATTATGGTAATATTATTTCTATACTGCATCCTTAACCCATAACATTGTGTATGAGTAAATGTAGAAACTGCAAGAAATCTCAAGAACCTGGAGGTGGTTGGAAAAGGCTTATTGGTCTTTAGGGCTCCAAAGGGCTTACAAATACTTTCTATTATTTTATAGTCGTAGTTGCCAACTGTCCCCATTTTGCAATAATGACCAACAGTGCAATTTAATTCCTCAGTTTCTGCATGTTAAATGAAATTCTTACCAGGTATTCTATGGGCTCAAGTTAATACAAGTTAATTGAAGGAATACATAAATATAAAGGGGCATATTCAATTGTTAGCGTCACACTGCAAAGTAACGTGACGCGCGCACTATTACTGTCATTACGGTAATAGTGCGTGTAAATACCATTATTACGGTAAGTCTACTATGTAAAGAGCAGGGCTGTAATGAAAGTTTTTTTTAGTATGAAGTCATATGTTACATTTAATAAACAGACACAAAATTAAACAATTCTGCTACTTGTCGCAAAGCAATCCCTATCTTTTTTTACACACATTTTTTCTTACCTATTGCAGCATAAAACAATTTGTTCAGTTAACCGATGCAGATGAAATTAAAGTCAATGGAAAATATTTATTATGTTGGACAGTCAGTATCTCATGTTTCATACATACAGTCACCTGTGTAATTTTGCTCCATACTATACAATAAAACCTAAATGCTTCGAGTTTTACATCTGCCCATGGTGTGCCTTCAACTATAGCTACAGTACTTAAAATAAAAATGTAAAATATTCATTAACATATTAGGAAGATAAATGCTTTAACAATAGACTAGTCACTGTGTTTCCCTCAAATGCTGAACAGACCTAAAACACAGCAAGTGGCCTAGTGTAAAAAGTCTGCGTAAAATTTAGTGCAGAGATGACAATACAGAAAGGTTCTGCAACCCATAGCAACCAGATTCAGTCTCTAATTTCTCCAGTACAGTTTAGAAAGCAAAAGCCTGATCAGTTGCTATGGGTTACAGAACTGTTTGTCACATTTACCTGTATATTTTTTTAAATGCACCCCAGTGAATACTGGTAAAGTAAGTATTATAGATATGTATTGATCTTTTGATCTAATTCAGTGATGGTCACAGGCGGCCTTACAAGCCTTCACCTTCAGCCACCAGCTCATTCCTACTTTGTCAAATTTGTTCCTACTTTTGTTTTACTTGTTAAAATACCTGGTGATATGTTATTACATATAGGTGTCTCTTTCTTTGATTAAATGCAATGTTTTAACTTATTAGTGAGAAGAGTAATGAGCGGCCCTTTTGAAGGATAGAGGACCACCCATAGGGCCCTTGAATTGCATAAAGTTGTCTATCACTGATCTAACTATTTTTAGAATCAATAAAGCTGCAGTCATGAGCTGCTGAATGCACTGCTTGGCAATACACCAACGTTCTAGCCAGACCACCTTATCAGGCGTTGACCGGAGCTCACCACACAATGTGCAGCTGTCATCCCACTTGCCATGCTCTATATTTCTAACTAAACAGAGAAGAGGGACATTAAAATACTGAGTCATATGGGGACATATGACACTATATCATCATCATCATTTATTTATATAGCGCCCCTGATTCCGCAGCGCTTTACAGAGAACTCACTCACATCAGTCCCTGCCCCGTTGGAGCTTACAGTCTAAATTCCCTAACATACACACACACAGACACACACAGACACACACACACACACACACACACACACACACACACACACAGACACAGAGAGAGAGACTAGGGTCAATTTTGATAGCAGCCAATTAACCTACCAGTATGTTTTTGGAGTGTGGGAGGAAACCCGAGCACCCGGAGAAAGCCCACGCGAACACAGGGAGAACATACAAACTCCACACAGATAAGGCCATGGTCGGGAATTAAACTCATGACCCCAGTGCTGTGAGGCAGAAGTGCTAACCACTTAGCCACCATGCTACCCCCACTATATGGAGGTATGTTGGTTATCTGATGGAATGTGAGATAGTATGGGCAGGGTGAATATTCTCATTGAGTCTCACATGTGCCAGATAGCCAATATGCCCATATACAGTCAATATTTACAATTTTTCAGTATTAAAAAAGTTTTTTGTTTTTTTTACTATAGCACATGTCATGTGTTTGCCAAACCACGTCCACTTGGTGTACATTTTGTTACCGTAACATTAGATGCCTGCAGCATAACACACTACATACTTCAAGTTTGTTGTATTGACATGCTAATATAAAAATATTAAGTACACACCTTGCATGCCATAGCGTTTTATTTATTTTGTTATGTGTGGTGCACTGCCAGTGTTTGCAATCCCATGTTACTGTATGTGCGCCAATTTAACACATTAACATGCAGCGGTTGGTAGTTTAACGCCTTAAATTTGTGGCACACTGCATGTACTATATTAACTTTACGGCGATCGCATTATAAAAAAAAATCAAACTTGCAGACCTGTAAATTTCACTTATATGGTTCTCCAAAACCTGTGTAAAAATGCGTTGGGGGTGGACTGTAATCACGGTTAGGAATTTTGTGACCCGAGTTGATATAAAGATATATTATAAGACCCAGTATGTTGCGAAGTGCTATAGTTTTTAAAACTGTGGCGTGGAAGTACTGTGTGAGCTTAGTGCTCACTATGAATTCAATTTTTATAAAGCAATGAACCTGTCTTGCTGAGTAACATTGGGACTTGTGGTTTTCACCGCAGGAGAAACACATCTATATGAGTCTTAAAACAGCAGAGATGGTCTAACCCCACACTCCTCCTAATGCTTTTTTTTCTATGATGCAATTATATTAAATGAGATCTTACAATTATTGCTACGTTTTTTGCACACAAAATAGCGAAGATTGCTCAGAAATTAGATTGTCCAAGTTTTATATTTTAGATCATTCAATACTTGAAAACAATTCAATGTGTGTGGGCAGATGAAGAATTATAATTAAGCAATCTTTTCTGCACATCCTTAGTATATCAGACATGTCAGATCTAGATTGTTTTTTATGTAAAGAAATTACTACATGAGAAGATTGTTGGATTAAAATTCACAGAAATGTGGTGTGTGTACCTTTTTTTTGTTACACATTTAAGATGTTAGACAAATATATTTAATTCGTTTTCACATTTTTTTTGCTTTATATTATCATCAATACTTTTAGATCATTAAGACAGAGTTGTTAATTTTGGTTGACCTTGTACACAACAAAAAACTGCTACATGTATACAATTGTATCTAATGCATCGAGCAGGAATAAGTTGTGTAATATCCAAGAGCATAAGAAATAAACAACACTTTTCAATTTTGTGTGTCATAAATGATGTAAAGGCACTGCTGAGAAACACAAAAAACTCTAAAAAATCAAGTAATGCAGCAGGGCAAGTACAAGCCCAAAACATACAGGGACTGAGGCATTAAGGGGAGCAAAGCATAAAAAAGGAGCAACTTTGCACCTGGGCAAAACCATGTTGCATTGAAGGAGAGGTAAATTTAAAATGTGGGGACAGATTTATAGTTGGGATAGGGCATGTCCTAGATCAACTTTGCATTTCAGTGTAAAAATAAAGCTATCAAGTATTTGTGTGCTAGATGAAAAAACAGACAGTATTTAACTTATGTGCAAAATAATAAACTAATTTGCACCCCTTGCATTGTAACATGGTTTGTTCCGGAGAACATTTACTCCTTTTTTTGTCTTACTTTCCTTAATGACTCAGGCCCACAATGTATATCCACATCTGCCTCTCCCACAGCTTTCAAATCTTTAAATGCTCTCTGAAACCCATATGTTTGTTAAAGCTTACTCTACTCCCCCTATATTACCCTCACAACTGTCCCAACCTCCACTCTGAGCCAAATGTTCCCTCTCGTCTCAGCTGTAGACTGTTACAATTAGAATGTATGTTCTTTCATGAGCAGGTCCCTCCCTACCCTTTGTTTTCATATCTGCATTTATCCGGACCACTGTGGTGCCTAAGAAATCATTGATAATAATATATAGATATTGCACAATACCTACCATCTATAATACATTTTATACACAGTACTGTAAAGAGGCAAATGGCAGTACAACATGACCTGTGCTTTGCTTACACATTTAACACTATATGGAAATAGAACATTTTGACATAGGAGCTTTAAGAAAACAATATAGGCCCTGATTCATTAAGGATCTTAAATGAAGAGGATCCTTGAAAAACAATCAGTATTTAACTTATGTGCAAAACAGAACACTCATTTGCACCCCTTGTATTGTAACATGGTTTTGTCCAGGAGACTGAAATAAGGATCCTCTTCATTTAAGATCCTTAATAAATCAGGCCCATAGATACAATGAATGGAGCATATGAAAAATATATTCAAAAACAGTTTGTTTGGGTTTGTATTGAAGAGATAGAGCTACATTTGTATCTTTTGAATTGACAATTTCCTTCTTTAGGAAAACAGTGGATCCAAGCTTTTGTGGACTATAAGTTCCAGAATATCCTCAGGACATGCTGGTACTTGTAATTCCACTCAAGTTAGAAAGCTAAAGTTTGCCTTGTTAAATTCTATTAAAGGTATTATTGTTCCGCTACTATCAATCCATATATCTACCATCATTTCTATAATGTGCCCCCTCTTTAGGCGAAAGAAGCTGATTCATGTAAAAAGTGCTTCACCACAGTCAGTGCTGTCTCCATGGTAACAGCTAAACATCTGCCTCCCAGACATTCAGTATGTGCCTATAGAACTGATATAAGGACTTGGTCACAGCATTCTGGTGTCTGACACTCAGATCACATTACACCAGCAAGGATCAGGGTGATGAAAGGATGATGTAAACTGAGCACAGATTACTCCTCTGGGTCTTGTTAACTGATCAACCTGCTGCTTTCTAAGCAACAAACCGCACCCATAGAGTTTCTATTTATTACTGGGGCTCTGGAAAAAGAAAGAATAAATAGTATAATTGTGTTATAGTTTAAGAGATGCAGGTAGTCCCTCTGTAGTACACTGTATCGTTCATGGGAGAGTGTGTACTGAAAAATGATCACCCGAATACTTACCTGCCTACGTTATCAGCTGCATGACACCTGGCCTTTACCTTCTCATATAACTCACCAGTAACTCAACACGGTCTACAATATAGCAAATTACCTTATTGCTATTGTTGTCGTAACGTGTTCCTGAAAACTTCCACAATTTCATACATCCTCTTTATCTAACCCAAAATCTTCTATGACTAGGGCTTTTTATTTACTATATTTATCTCCCCATTATCACGGTAAAAAGTCTAATTTCTTATTGCTGGTATCTACCATTATTTTATCTGCAAAAACATATAGTGGCCCGATCTACGAACCATATGTGTGGGCAAGATCCTTTTGAGCGTCCAGCTCCATTTTTTTTTTTAAACAAAAAGATTAATAAATAATATGTTTAACAAAAAAAGATGCAACAAATTTGATCGTTGATAAAAAGGCGTGATCAATTGGAAGGCTGACAAATTTTAGCCTGGGGGTCAAAGATGGAGGTCGCCCATGACCCAGCCAACTGTGTAGACAGCTAAATCCAGCACCAGGCTTCACATCTACAGCAATCTGCAGGCACTGCAGAATACAGAGTTACTAACATGTTATAACAATTTATAGTATACTTGCCAACTCTCCCGGAATGTCCGGGAGACTCCCGAAATTCGGATCAGTCTCACGGACTTCCGGGAGAGCTGGCAAATCTCCCGCATCCCGCTCCTGCCACCACTAAATGACGCGATGGATTGCGTCATTTTGGCCCCGCCCCCGCTACAAAACAGCATTTTTGTTGCGGGGGGCAGGGCCAAAATGTCCCGTTTGGCAGTGCCCCTCTCCTAGAAAGAGCTTTGAGAAAGTAGGTAAGTATGATTTATAGAGATACTTTACTGCTGTCAGAGCATATTAACTCTGTAGTCGCCAAGAGCCTTGGTATACTACATTAGCCATCATGACATGTCTACTGAGCTTGGCTATTAAGTAATTATTTTTCATTTTTAACTACCTTAATACATATTAATTTATAAAACAAAGAGGACAATAGATAGTGAGACATGCATCTTATGGAGAGAGTGAGAGGAATTTTACTGTGCATTATATCAATACAGAAAAGGTAATGTCTCTATGGTCCAACATTTAGAAGGAGAAATATTTAAAAGCAGGGATTGTCCCTGGAAATTAGAGATAGATTACAACTACGCAGCATAACTCTGCTTCTCCTTTTATCTCATAAAGCTATTTGTTCTTATAAATTTACTCTAATATTGGTCTTCTAATTTCAGTCCTTTACAGCTATTTTTATCGCTCTCACTATAATATTCCTTCAATTGCCTCATATAATCTGACATACACCTCTCCCTTCCCCTCCTGAGTCTGCAAGCCTGGGCCCTAGTCCTTCTGATTAAATGAAGTCTGTGCAGCTGACTGAGCGCTCCGGCTTGGCGTGCGTGTGCTGGTAATTACATAGAGAGGATGGGAGGCTCGCATGATTAATGTATAAGGCAGTGCGACAGTAATTAATGTTCAGCGCAGTTTGTTTGATTTAAATTTGACTTTTTATTATTTATTTTCTCCTTAATGACATAACCGTACAATTAAAAATCTTGTGACATGGGTATTAGCTTCTATGCCCCATACTGGGGTTTAGGGGCTAAATGATACAAAAATTGTTCTGGAAACTGCAGAAAGTGCTAGTGACTTGTGTCAGACAAACAGGGCTACCATCAGGAGGGAGCCAAGTAGGGCAGCTGGAAGTTCGGCAATAATCCTACCCTGTCTAGGATCACAGCGCTGGACTTAGCTTTGTCCTTGCTCATTGTTAGGGGAAGACCTGTCAGGGGCTCAGTAACATAGATCAGACAGTCACGATTATAATTTGCTAATAGTGCCAGGATGCGGAAACTGTACAAATATTTTCTTGTCTGATACTATTATGAGATCAGAGCACTGGTACTGGTTTTCCAGATTTTAGTGATGACTGATAGCTGCTCTTTCCCTAGCAACAACTAAGCATCCCAACCAGGAGCTCAGGCAGATGGTGAGTATATCATGTTGTGGAAGGTGGTGGGGAATGGTGCTATATACTGGCCAACAGATTGGAGACCTGATATATTCTAGCTACCAGACTGGAGGACAGCTATAAACTAGCCATCAGAATGGAGGACAGCTATAAACTAGCCACCAGACTAGAGGACAGCTATAAACTAGCCACCAGCATGGAGGACAACTATAAACTAGCCACCAGAATGGAGGACAGCTATAAACTAGCCACCAGAATGGAGGACAGCTATAAACTAGCCACCAGACTAGAGGACAGCTATAAACTAGCCACCAGACTGGAGGACAGCTATAAACTAGCCACCAGAATGGAGGACAGCTATAAACTAGCCACCAGAATGGAGGACAGCTATAAACTAGCCACCAGAATGGAGGACAGCTATAAACTAACCACCAGAATGGAGGACAGCTATAAACTAGCCACCAGAATGGAGGACAGCTATAAACTAGCCACCAGACTGGAGGACAGCTATAAACTAGCCACCAGCATGGAGGACAACTATAAACTAGCCACCAGCATGGAGGACAACTATAAACTAGCCACCAGAATGGAGGACAGCTATAAACTAGCCACCAGAATGGAGGACAGCTATAAACTAGCCATCAGACTGGAGGACAGCTATAAACTAGCCACCAGAATGGAGGACAGCTATAAACTAGCCACCAGAATGGAGGACAGCTATAAACTAGCCACCAGACTGGAGGACAGCTATAAACTAACCACCAGCATGGAGGACAGCTATAAACTAACCACCAGAATGGAGGACAGCTATAAACTAGCTACCAGACTGGAGGACAGCTATAAACTAACCACCAGCATGGAGGACAGCTATAAACTAACCACCAGCATGGAGGACACCTATAAACTAACCACCAGAATGGAGGACAGCTATAAACTAGACACCAGACTGGACAGCTATAAACTAACCACCAGACTAGAGGACAGCTATAAACTAGACACCAGACTGGACAGCTATAAACTAGCCACCAGAATGGAGGACAGCTATAAACTAGCCACCAGAATGGAGGACAGCTATAAACTAGCTACCAGACTGGAGGACAGCTATAAACTAACCACCAGACTAGAGGACAGCTATAAACTAGACACCAGACTGGACAGCTATAAACTAGCCACCAGACTGGAGGACAGCTATAAACTAGCCACCAGAATGGAGGACTGCTACAGATCAGCCTGTAGATTGGAGGTCTGCTTTATTTACTAGCCACCATTATGGGGCTGCTTTGTACACTAATCACTGGAATACGCTTTGCATACTATTCACCAGAATGGATTCTGCTTTGTATACTAGCAAAAAAACTAAGCCAAAAGATTACCTTAATTTAAAATACCAATCCAGAATGTCATAGATACTAGAAGCCCATCATGGCATGTAGGTATATCTCAGTGGTCGACATTCTCATGTCATATATCATCTGCCTTTGCACTGAAACATTGTGAAAGTACATAGATAAAGGCATAGCCCTAAACCACTGTGCGCAACTATGCATCTGCTGCAGGGAAAAGTGGTGAAACTAAAATGGTGTATGACTTCTGTACTTAAATGGACTAAGAGAGGTGGTGATTGGGCATACGCAGGCCATTCACTTTGAGAGTGATAGCATAGCATTCCAGACATGCAAGCAGACCACATCTGAACAATTTGAAGCTGTTTGCATATCCGAACACATGCTATGCTCTCGCTTGTGTTTGTATGTTGAACTGCATTGTAAAGACTAAGGGCTACATTTACTAAACTGCGGGTTTGAAAAAGTGGAGATGTTGCCTATAGCAACCAATCAGATTTTAGCTGTCATTTATTTAGTACATTCTACAAAATGACAGCTAGAATCTGATTGGTTGCTATAGGCAACATCTCCACTTTCTCAAACTCGCATTTTAGTAAATATACCCCTAAATATGCAACAACCAATATTAATGAATCACTTCCAAATTGTACCCTTATTCCCTAAATGATTTAATACATACAATGAGTGTGAAAGGAGGCTTTATATTACATTCCTTTTGGAAAGTTGAGGTGGGGATGGCTGCAAAACAGATAAGACATTGTGACTGCTTCTCAAGTCGCCATAAGTCAATCAATATGTTCCTATATAAGAATGACCTTTGACATAAGAGGCATGTAGCTGTTGTTACATCACTTTACTCATACGGGTGACTAACTGTTCCCCTCATTGTAACAGCGTTATCATTAGGTCATTGGTAAGCCGTTGTTCACCCGCTTGCTCAGTTTTCCATGAATGGAGTTATTGTCCATTCATTACAGGGTTATTTCTGTGGCCAGAGGAAAGACAGATTATATCTTTAAACAGCAAGTAAATCCAATATTTGCAATAAACGTACAAAATGATTGTATTACTGAGCTGAATAATACACCTGAAGTAACTGCAGGTTTTCTATTTAGCTAAATACGTTTACCACGCTCTCTTTCTCCCTTCTGCAGCTGGTTGTTATGTTAGCAGCGAGGTGCTTCTCTAACTAAACAAGAAGACAGTGACAGCTAGACAGACTGTAAGAATATACTGTGTGGATCAGTAGACTTGTACACAGGGGCAGCCAAGTGATGTCCCAGCAACTCAAACTCCTGCAATCTCAGCTTTGTTACCTGTATGAGATCCCTCTAGGACACTGTTCTAAGGATGTGGAGTTGGCTTCAGTTGCCAGTAATGGAGTGGGGAAGTAATACTGGTTTTTAACAGATTCACTGATATCATCATCAACATTTATTTATGTAGTGCCAGCAAATTCCGCTTGGGGACAAACACAGTAATTAAACAATACTGGGAAATACAGACAAAGAGGTGAGAAGGCCCTGCTCACAAGCTTACAATCTATGGGACAATGAGAGTTGGATACACGAGGTTAAGTCTACATATTGCTTTTCGGCCCAGCCAGAATGCAAAGGTAAAAAGTGATTCGTATGCTATGTGATCCAGTCACACAGCAATGTTGGTCATGGGGTTCAGAGGATTGTTGTCTTGGGTGAATTGTGTAAAGGGTGGTAATAGGGCAAACTAGCGAGGATACGAGGGTGGTTGAGGAATATTATAAGCTTGCCTAAAGAGGTGGGTTTTCAGAGAACACTTGAAGGTTTGTAGACCAGAGGAAAGGCTTATTGTGCAAGGGAGGGAATTCCATAGAGTGGGTGCAGCTTGAAAAAAGTCCTGTAAACGGCCACAGGAGCATGTGATGAGAGACACAGATCTTGTGCACAACAAAATTGTCGAGTTAGGAGATATTTTGAGACATGGGAATAGATGTATGTTGGTGCAGCTTTGTTGATGGCCTTGTAGGTTAGTAGAAGTATTTTATATTGGATTCGATAAAAAACAGGCAATCAATGTAGAGACTGACAGAGTGATTTAGCAGAGGAAGGATGATTTTCAAGGAATATCAATCTTGCCCCTGCATGCAAAGGAGATTGTAGGGGTGAGAGTTTGATGCGGGAGATAAGTGCATGAATTAAAGGTTTTGCAGTGTCTTGTGTAAGATATGTGCGTGTTCCGAAAATGTTTTTTAAATGTATGCAACATGATTGAAATAAAGAGTCGATGTGGGGATCAAATAATAGTTCTGAGTCAAAGATCACACCTAGGCAGTGAGCTTGTGGGGTGAGATTTATGGTCATGTTGTCAACAGAAATAGAAGTGGTAGGTGGAACACTTCTGTTAGAGGGTGGGAATATTATTAACTCTTTTTGAAAGATTGAGTTTGAGTTGGCGAGAAGACATCCAAGATGAAATGGCAGAAAGACATCAGTAACGCTGGCAACACAGATGGTGAGACATCAGGGGAGGATAGATAGATTTGGTATCATTCGCATAGAGATGATACTAAAATCCAAAAGGAGCTTATTAGTTTTACTAGGGAAGCACTATAGATAGAGAAAAGTGAAGGACCTAGGACTGTGCCTTGCGGTACTCCAACTGATAAAGGAAGCGGAGCAGAGGTGGATCCAGAGCAATTAACACTGAAAATGCGATTAGATAGGTAGGATGGGAACCAGGATAGGACAGTGTCGTGAAGACCTAGGGATTGTAGCGCTTGTATGAGAAGAGAGTGGTCAACAGTGTCAAATGCAACAGAGAGAACCATGAGAATTAGAAGAGAGTAAAGGCCTTTAGTTTTAGAACTAAGTGACCCTCCCTTAGGATGTAAGCTCGAATGAGCAGGGCCCCTCTCCCCTCCTGTCTCCATACCCATTCTTCTGCTCCGTATTTACTCCATTTGTCTGCCCGGAGCTTCTGAGGCATTGGTACTTTATGTTTACTGTTCTGTACTGTTTCACCCTGTATGGTTTACTGTTTGTACCATGTACGGCGCTGCGGATACCTTGTGGCGCCTAACAAATAAAGGATAATAATAATAATAATAATCAAATCATTGTCAACCTTAATCAATGCTGTCTCTCTTGAGAATGAAAGCCTGACTGGAGAGGATACAATAGGCTGTTTGCGGAAAGAAAACATGTGAGGCGAGTGTACAGTAGGCAAGCCTCTATAGAAGCTTGGGGGGCATGGCAGCTGAGAGATGGGACGGTAATTTGAGAGAGAGTTTGGGTCAGAATTTTGCTTTTACAGATTAGGAGTAATCTATGCGTGCTTGAATAATGACTGGAAGTTGCCAGTAGATAGAGATAGAGATAGAGAGAGAGAGAGAGAGAGAGAGATTACAGATTTCAGTTAGAGGTGGAATGAGCACAGGAAACAGGGATCTTCCGATTTGTGACAGAATAGGATCAAGAAGACAGGAGGTAGAGTTGGAAGATAAGAAGAGTATAAATACTTCATCTTCAGGATCAAATGAAGAGAGGGTGTTTGAGGGTGCTGGGAAGGAATGGAGCGGATTGCTTGTCGAGGAAGATGATACCATTTCTAGTCTGATGTTATCAATCTTGTCCTTGAAGTAGGATGCATCAGTTTATGTAGTGATATGTCAATTTAACACTAAATATTTGAAATGTTTAGTTTTGTTGTTTAGTGGCCCTCTAACAACTCGTAACTATCAGTGCTGCGTTCATTAAAATCAGTAATTGATTCCTGTTATTGAGCTGCCTCCTACTAACCTATGGCCTTCACACACTACTTCTCATGGACTGTCTGAGATGATCTGCTAAAGCTGAAAGTCACCTCTCCCCATAGCTGAATACTTGCTGATGAGGAAAAGATATAGAGGTCTTGAGATATCATCCATTGTGTTCTGACTGTCAACTGAGATAGGAAATCCGTTGCTCAATTTATAAGAAAGTGAATGAAATTACTGTTGTTAACGAACTACGAATATTTCAAATGGCCAGTTGTAAGTAAAAGACACACATTTTTTTAAAGCAAAATTGTGCTTACTCACTTGATATTATTATCATACACCAATCTCTGCAGACATTAACATAGTGTGTTCTTTCAAGGCAATTATTTAAAAGCAAATCATATAGAGTTAGATTTTAGGAAACATTTTTTACTCTATATAAGTGCATATATTGATTACTACATCACTTTACTGGAGAAGAGAGCAATCTTATATATTCTTACCTGTCCTAAATAAAATACTTAGCATAAAATCGTCACATGACCTCAGAATTCTCATAGTCCTTATGTTCACTGATGAAATAGTTGGATTCGGTTCTCTTCTATTTAGATAGTAAGAGGATGGAGTAGCTCTAACTGGACCCACTGTGTATATTACCTATATGACATAAATAATGGTGTCTCTTTATATGGCATAAATAATGGTTATTTCTCTGATTCTTCTGAAGCTGGATAGATCAATCCTTTTTGATCCATCCACAGCATGTTATAGACATAAAACATGGACACCTGGCAGACGTTTTGATCTAACCATCCCAAGGCATCACACCTTGACAAATACTCAAACTTGCATGGAAGTAAAACAGAAAAATCACTTTCTGCAGACAATAAAACAGAAAGCCTGTGATTTGCCCCAAAATAAGCAGAAACTTAAAAATGTAATAAATGCCAATGAATAATTATTAAAAAAAAGCAGTACAATTAGCATCTTAGCTAAAATGTATGCCAGCATGGGTATACTGTTTACCCAGTCCATGCAATATACTTGTGCACGCAGGTAGTTGTATAGGCCAGGGCCGTCTTTCCCATTGGGCACAATGGGCAGGTGCCCGGGGGCCCTGCAGCCCAGGGGGGCCCGTCGGAGGCAGCACAAAAACAAAACCTGAAAAAAAAGAAGAAGAAAATACTTACCTTGCTGTCAGCTGGCGATCCGGCTCCCTCCATGGTCTTTTACTCCGTGCTGCACTGGCAGTGCATGTCGGGCGTGACGTCATCACGTCCGCCCGACATCCATTGCGGAGCGCGACGAAGGAGACCAGGGAGGGAGCCGGATCGCCAGCTGACAGCAAGGTAAGTATTTTCTTCTTCTTTTTTTTCAGGTATTTTTTTTGTGCTGCCTCCGATGGGCCCCCCTGGGCTGCAGGGCCCATATATATAGCCACTTTTTATTTTTTATATATATATATATATATATATATATATATATATATATGTAGTGGCCCCGGTGCACTGCTTTGCCCGGGGGCCAAAAAGGTTGTGAAGAGGGCCCTGGTATAGGCTTTTAATCATCTTGTACTGGCAAGAAGCATTATGTAAAAAGCAACTGATTCTTTTATCAATGTCTGCATGCTTCAACCTCATACAACACAACACATAAATTGTTAAATTTAGCAGACGTAGCATGCTGTTTACAGATATAGATAGTACTCAGCGCTGTTATATACTTCAGCACGTTTGTTATTTAGAAAATATCACTAGATGTAGCGGCTAGTTAGAAAATACAGGCCTTATCAGGCTGTGCAGCTCGTTACACTGTTTATTGGCGGCCTACTCTGTATTCAGCCTGACTCACCCGCACTACTTATGCCACAAGCAGTAACCTCATGGGTCCTGCGGAGACAAGTTATGGAAATAATGTCAGGTATAAGCTAACATACAAATGGGAGGAAAGGGGAGATAAAGCTAGCAGTGTCTGGGCCTGCCCTTGATAAATACATTATGTAGGTCTCCCAACTAGAGGACTAGCAATGACCAAGTATGTACCTGATAATGTCTAGCCACTGAGATCACCCTACACAAGATATAAGCTATACCTCCACTGTCTGGACCAGATATGTGGCAGTCCACATGCAGCAGCTCTTATCTGGTGTTCCTTAATTTAATGAAGAAATAAGGAGAGTGAATTATATAAGCCTTCCATAATTATCTACAATTGTTTATATTATAGTCTAGCAGTGGCACACGCAGGGGGGGTTTCTGGGTCTCCAGAAACCCCTTCCATCCGCTAACAAAGTGCTCCTACATAAGGCACTGTACTATACAGCAGCCGCGACGCTGTCAAAGAAGCGTCCGCGGCAGTGCTGTATTTTATACAGCACCGCCGCGGATGCTTCTTTGACAGCGCAGCGGCTGCTGTATAGTACAGTTCTGCCGAAACGGAGTTGCTGCGCATGCGCAGCAGCTCTCACGCCCCTGTCTAGCTGTGCTCTAGGCACTATAACCACTATTTTTCTATACAGCCGCCAACACACACAATGTATTTGTGAACGCTAAGGATATATGTATATGCAGAATGATGCCTTTAAGTGAATGTAAATATTTTTTTTTCCTGTGGAAAATACAGAAAGGCATAGAAGGTTTATTGCTGAAATTTATTACCGTTTATTGCTGAAACACATTAACACAGCCCGTGCACTAGAATAAACTCTTTTTTTTAACGACCTGTCCTTTAAAACTGCTGCTCATTCTTGAAAATCTCTCCGTCACTTGCACTCTCTCACTCTGTACAGGAAAATCATTTAGAAAGACACACAATTCAGTTAAATGAATTTAACCTATTTAATTCCACTTTGGAGGAAAGGAGATTTTCACTCCTCTTAAAAGTACCATTTCTCCTACTATATCATTCACTATACTGTTCTGATAGATATTACCTCTACACTTGTGTCCCTGACCCAGTTTAAAAAAATTACTGCAAAGACTCCTAGGGAAGCCGGACCATGTTAAATCTAGGATGGGCTACCAGGCAATTATAGTCCAGGATAAGGGGTTACATATGTGTGGTACCCCTGGCACAGGGGGCAAAATGTAACATTGTTGAAACAAAAAAAGTGTATTAAATAAATAAAAATGGAAAATTAAAGCATAACGTTGTAAAAAAAATAACGTATGTAGTCATTCAGTAAATGCTTTAGAGAAAAATATATAACAGATATGGGGGTCTATTTAAGAAGCAGTGCAGAACCAAAATGCTCTTTCACCTCTTATTGCTATTTATCAAAGGGTTAACACTGGAGAAATCAGTATGCATTGGTGCTATTTGCAGCAATGCATACTGATTGTCACCATACTCAATAAATATACCCTATAGTTTGTAAAAATAATAATGTGATTGGAGAATAAAAGTGACTTCTTGGCACGCTATGCATGGTAAAAAAAAAGATATTTTTTTTATTTTTTATTTTTTGAAGAGTGGGCAAAAACGTAAATCTTTAACAAATATTGTGAATATTGGAGGCAACTGTCCTCTCATATGACCCTATAAAAGCCCAATATACCTCAACACACACGAAAAAAAAGTGACCAAAGCTTTGTGACACAATTAGAGATATTCACTGACCCCTGTGTTTTAGTTTTGGTTTTGGATCTGGATTAACTTCGTGTTTTGGTTTTGGCAAAACTGCCCTCATGTGTTTTGGTTCCCGATTTTTTTTTTTCTGACTGATGTGTATAAGTTCTCTGTACAGCGCTGCGGAATCAGTGGCACTATATAAATAATTGATGATGATGATGATGAAATCCCTATTTTTATTTGCTAAAATCACATAATTTGACTCTTTCTTTTATCCCTATATAATATTATTAACCTCAATAACATTAATTTCCAGTCATTTCCAGTCAATTTTTGTCAAGTGACAAGAACACTGCTACCCCTCCTGTTTCTGTATGAGCAATGGCACTGGAGACTGGAGAGTGACAAAAACACTACTACCCCTGTTTCTGTGTGAGCAATGGCGCTGGATCTCCTGGGGAGGGAGGTACTTATGGAATACAAACCCGCGAGATCCGACAACGCAACAATGACGTTTTGCCTCGATTCAAATACAAGGACGCGCAAAAGTACCGAGCAGGCTCGCGAGGCTACTCGGATCCCCTAAGTTCGGGTGGGCTCGGTTTTCAGAAAACCGAGCCTGAGCATCTCTAGCCACAATGTGGGATTTGGCAGGTGTAGAGTTATAATTACAGGATTCTGTACTTTGAGGCTTTAGTTTGCTCTCATGTCTAAATATCCGTCATTCAGGCTTTCAGTAGTTTTACACACAGTCTAAAGAGACTCCTATAGCAGAATAGATCATACAATGTTCTTGAAGAACCACTAATATCCATAATCTCAGCAGATGTGATCATCTGGTTTGTATCAGAATCAGGATTAGCGGTGAAGTAGAAGTTGCTTCTTTGTTTTTTCCGTGGCGCGACCTGTGGGGAGAGAAGATGGGGATATGGAGGGAGAGAGGGGGGGGGGGAAGAGAGAGAGGCGAGACAGTATACACGATATCGGCCGTATGGTGGCTCTTTTAGAGTGGGAGATGTTTATAGTGTCTCCCACTCTAAAAGAGCCACCATACGGCCGATATCGTGTATACTGTCTCGCCTCTCTCTCTTCCCCCCCCCCTCTCTCTCTCCATATCCCCATCTTATCTCCCCACAGCTCGCGCCGCGGAAAAAACAAAGAAGCAACGAACAAAAACCGGAACTGGAACATCCGGAACATCCATCAAGGCAGCACCAACCCACACAAAAACGAAACAAAGCACAGACGTCCCAGGTAAGCCCTCCCAAAAGGGTCCCTACCACCCACTCCAAAACGTGAAGTAGAAGTTAACTGTACAATGCAGGGGGTGAATTACACTAAAATAAATGATAACCATGCAAGGAGGAATGCGGCTCTCAGTGCATTGTTAGTGTTTAGCCCTGACAGATTCACAAAGTGAATCTCGTTCCCTCTCTCCTGTTATTAACTGCAGGAGACATAAAGGTGACTCAGGCTTTCGCTGAGATTTATAAGGCACAATATTTCAGTGGAAGGTGAGGCAGAGAAAGAGGAACGGGGGAGGGGCTATGGAAGGTATTATATGAAACAAGCGACTTAAAGGAGAAAATCCAGGGCAAATATCAGGTTTTGTGATTTAGATTATTAGAATGTTTTAGAGGAACTGAATTCCTGATTATGCGCTATCCAGAGCCTTATAACATTCACAGCAGCATGGATTATTTCAGCTCAGCCAACTCTCTCTCTCTGGTGGGGCAGCCCCGAATTTGGATGACTGTCTCTCTTGGTCTGACTACAAGGACAGTTGGGAGGTATGTCCTGCTTCACACTGTACTGCTTGGGAAGGCAGAACTGAGTGCACCTAACAGCATACTTGCCAACTCTCCCGGAATGTCTGGGAGACTCCCGCATGTTGCGAGAGTCTCACAGACTCCCGGGAGAGTAGCAATCTCCCGTATCGGGCAGAATTAGACCCAAAACGCCACGATTGCATTTGGCCCTGCCCCCTGCTGTAAAATGACGTCATTACGTCAAAGGGGCGGGTCCAAAATTACGCGATTTTGGAGCCCCGTCCCCCATCACGCCCACCTGCCCTGGCAGATTCCCGGAAAAGAAATTTCATAAGTTGGTAAGTATGCCTAACAGTAGTATACACAGTTTTGCCTGTGTATTTGTCTAAATGATAACCCCCCTGTCTTAAGTGCCCCAGAGCCTTATTCCAGCTCTGGTGATACTTTAGTGGTTCTTGCATTGATCCCATTGTCTGCCTTCTACCGTGCACTGGTCCCATTCTCAATTCACTTTGTAGAACATATGGTCACCCCTCATTGTACTGACAATATCATTAATCCTGCCTCCTTTGTACTTACTATATCACCAGCAGACCCTTAGAATAGCTCTCCTCTTCACTTATGCCATTGTCTGCCAACCCTCCCTGCACTGTTATTCAAACCATTCCCCCAATCACTGGGCACATTTAGGGCTTATACACAATTATTACAAAAGAAGTGTTTTCTTGCAGATGCTTGACGCATTTCACCTTTGAGGTGATTGCACCTGGACATCCATTTATTACAAGAATTATTTTTAATGCATTTTTTGAAACTCACATATTTATATATTACATATAAAGAGATTTGATTGGTAGTTTGTATCTCAGGATGTCAGGGGAAGATAAAACAGTGCGGTGAGGTGCTCATATGCTGCTCTGGCAGACTGATCAAATACGATTGTGCCAACATGTTTCGTTATAGTTAATCTTTTTAAAGAAATTCAGATATGTTTCTATGAAGGGAATATTGAAAGGATATGTTAGTAGGCAACTAAACAAGTTTGAGCACAGAGGCATAAACCAGTCTCAGATCATGCAACAGGAATCATGTAATTTTACAACACAGGACTGGCAGTTTTGCCCTACATTGCTTTAGAGATGACCCACTATGCTTAAAGTCCTCACATCTAGGGATCCCTAAATGTTACTACAACCAAATTCTAGTAGTTCTAAATCCCGCCTACTTTTGTGTTGGCCCCACCTACAGTTGTTTTGGTCCCGCCCACGAGGCCACATC
Organism: Mixophyes fleayi; assembly: GCF_038048845.1. NCBI lineage: Eukaryota > Metazoa > Chordata > Amphibia > Anura > Limnodynastidae > Mixophyes > Mixophyes fleayi. Next base: position 4,567,985 of record NC_134411.1, on the reverse strand, counting down.
AATAATTTTTTCAAGGGCCACTTTAAGTTCCCAATCTGCCCCTGCACGTTGAACCCTGAAGCAGACCCAAACCTGGCTGTACTATGACCCCTTACTTCCTAGCAGAATGTGGTTGCAACTGCATTTCAGCACTAGAGCCATAAATGTTTACCTCTAGGACAGTGTTGGCTAACCTGTGACACTCCAGGTGTTGTGAAACTACAAGTCCCAGCATACCCGTCCAGCAATAAGCTGATATATTTTGGCAAAGCATGCTGGGATTTGTAGTTCACAAACACCTGGAGTGTCACAGGTTAGCCAACACTGCTCTAGGATGTCTTCACTTTGCTTATTTAACAATATGGAAAATATCACAACAGTCGAGATGTGATGTCAGATTCCATGCATGGGAATAACCAGGTGCCTCTCTCTCACATAGCGCAATATAATACACTCCCCCATATTGTGCTACAACTTGGCTAAACTGTGCAAATCTGCGCAATATGGCCCTCCACATGTTAGATCAAATTGTTACAGATCAGATTGGATTGCAGGGTGTGCCAATATTACCCTGAAATGTAAGATCTTCCCTATACTACATTGTAAATATTTAATAGTTTTGTTGCTTTCTATTAAATGCCAAAACTGGCCAAATGCATGTTATACAAATACATTTTAGGGTGTGTTCTCTGTGCAGTTTTTTTCTGGTTTATAATTTACCTGCAATGTTACATTTCTTCACAGAGGGCGCCACTGACATGATGCAGTATAATCTGGTACTATGGTGTGAGTTCTCTCAAAGTTTCTCTCTCACACAATGAAAATATTTCTGGGGCATTGGGTGAATGTGTAGCTATTAAAGCTATTTCGTATAGGGCTGGTCTGGGGATTGTATAATTAGTCCAGGCCAAACTTATAGATGGATTTATATACTCTACATGGACAAAAGTATTTGGCCACACCTGTTAATTATTGAATTGAAGTGATGCAATCAGACCCATTGCCAGAGGTGTATATCATCAAGCACCTAGCCATACAGTCTCCTTTTGCAAACATTTGTGATACAAAAGGGGGCATTCTGAAGAGCTCACACAGAAACAGGGGTAGCAGTGTTCTTGTCACTCTCCAGTTTCCAGTGCCATTGCTCAGTGCCATTGCTCACACAGAAACAGTGGTAGTAGTGTTCTTGTCACTCTCCAGTTTCCAGAGCCATTGCTCATACAGAAACAGGAGGGGTAGCAGTGTTCTTGTCACTTGACAAAAAATGACTGGAAATGACTGGAAATTAATGTTATTGAGGTTAATAATAATGTAGGAACAAAAAAAAGAGCTAAAATATGTGATTTTAGCAAAAAAAAATATATAGGGATTTTAGAAAAAGTAGGGATCCAAAACCAAAACATATAAGGGCGGTTTTGCCAAAAACAAAACATGTAGTTCATCATCATCATCATCATCATCAACATTTATTTATATAGCGCCAGCAAATTCCGTAGCGCTTTACAATTGGGAACAAACATTAATAAGACAATACTGGGTAATACATACAGACAGAGAGGTAAGAGAACCCTGCTCGCAAGCTTACAATCTATAGGACAATGGGAGTTAGAAACACAAGGGCATGTGCTACATCATATTGCACAATGGACCAGCCAGACTGCAAAGGTAAAAGTACTGAGTGGGCTGTGTGTGTTGCAATGTTAATCCAAATGTTCATGGACTACTGTAACATACCATGTGTGACTATGGGGCCTATTTATTCAAATAGAAAAGATTGCAGTGATCACTCTCATTTGTTATTTACTTACCACAGTGATAACAAAAACTACTTATTGCCTGCATTTATGCAAAAATATCACCAAGGCACCTGATTATCAATCAGCTGCTCTGGCTATAATGTTTTTGAGCAGTTATAGCAGTGAGGGGCACTGTGTAATAGCTGGAGGGGCCATGCACAGTGCACCTCCCTGAATTGTGCAGAGGAGGTTTCGTAACGTGGAACTCAGCTGCCCCCATTCTGATAAGATTGGGGGCTGCAGGCGAAGGCTCAGTGTAACACCTGTTGCCCACCGCTGAGTTATAGTAACTTAAAGCTTCACCTTGGGCAATATTGTTCAATGTACACTCACGCATATTCCATTGGTTAAAAATAAAATAAAAAAAAGTTATAATAAAGTATTAAAAAAGACACATACACAGAGAGAGCATTATATGTAATATATATATATATATATATATATATATATATATATATAAATTAATAAACATTTATTTTAGTAAATAAACATTAAACATTACAGTATAAAATGATAACTTTTTTATTAATGCGTTTCATCTGGTAACGCCATACAGAGTACCGCCGAGTCGCTTGAGAAATGGTAATGCTTAAAACACCCATTATCACCGACAACGGGACTCTTCGCCCTTTGATAAATAAATTCAAGCTTATTATGAATCATGAACAGCAGTACTATAAAGAACCTGCCTAGTCTCTCTGCTCATTTCTATAGGGAAGGATGAAAGGCAGAAAAGGAAAGTGAGAAAATAGAGATGATTGCATATAGTAAATAATAGTCTAATAGTCTGACTTACACAGACACCCACACGCGTCCAACAGAATTCAATGTAGATAAACAGTTATTAGCGTAATACTACTGTTGATCTTTTCATTCTTGAATTTCCCTTTAATAAAATATTTGTTTATGCCCACGCTCCGCTATGGTGCTTTTTCTAAACACAATATCGTTTATGACCTGAAAATTGTAATCAGGAGAAAACTTCATTGCTCAGCTAGCAAACATTACCATTTCTCTTTTTCCACCATTCAACCAAACAAACAAAATAGCTCAAAAGCAGATAAAGAAAAAAAATAAACAGATTGCTTATTTTTCCAAAGGCTTTCTGAGTTGGCAGTAAATAATGGAAACTAAACACTGTACAGCATTCAGTGCAATACATAAACATCATAAGTTGTAACTCAGAATGCAGCCAAATGAGCCTCCATGTATTCTATTGTCCATTGATGTAAGATGTAATAAAATATTCAATAGAACACAAAATTCACAAAACAAACCATTTTTATTTTGATGAGAAGGTGCAGGTGGTAATGCATATCTCTGTGGAGGAATGAAAGAGATTGGATAGTTTGTAGAAGTAAAGCACAGTTTAAGACCCCTTTATAAAAAAAAATCACACATTTACTGGCATTTTTTAAGACTAATAAAAGCTTGTAGACGGGTACTGGAATGGAACCTATTGGTTTTCTGAGATTATTTAACAAGCTCCAAAAAGCGTAGCTTTTCGGACTCTTAGGGGCGTATTCAATTGTTCCTCTGGCCGCCGGAAAAACGAGCGCGTTAAAACTAATACCGTTTATACGGTAATATTGTGCGTAAAAACTGTTAATACGGTATTTTACTCGCTGAATTTCATCTCGCAGCTCAGGGAGCTGCGAGATGAAATTCAGCGAGTAATTACCGTATTAACAGTAATAGTTTTTCCGGCGGCCGGAGGAACAATTGAATACACCCCTTAGGGGCATATTCAATTGTTCCGAATCCCAGCGGCATTAAAACTATTACCGTTATTACGGTAATAGTAAGCTGGATTTCAGCTTGCGGCTCAGGGAGCTGCGAGCTGAAATCCAGCGAGAAAACTACCGTAATAACGGCAATAGTGCGCGTTTCCGCCAACAATTGAATATACCCCTTAGTCTATTCTCTGGAGAGAGCACTGAGCTATAGGTACAGTTGCAAGTGGGTATGCAACTGTGCATTTAGGGCATAGCAGTGTCTATTGGATAGGGCATGTTCTATTCATTTGCATAAAAGTGAACATATTGTGCCTGATTTATTAAGGAAAGTAAAGCAAGAAAAATTAGTAACTTTGCACCTTGGCAAAACCATGTTACATTTGATTGAGATGTAAATTTAAAATGTGATGCCAGATTTATAGTTAAGGTAGGGTATGTCCTAGATCAACTTTAAATTTCAGTGTACGAATAAGCTATCAAGTATTTGTGTTCTACATAAAAAACAAACAGTATTTAACCTATGTACACAATAAAAAAAATAATAATTTGCACCCCTTGTAACATGGTTTTGTCCAGGAGAAAACGTACTCATTTGTTTTGCCTTACTTTCCTTAATGCATCTGACCCATTGGGTACAATGCAGTGTACTCCATTTAGGCCACTAACCGCAAGTGAAAATGCTGCTCACCAATCACGTGTGACTTGCGGTGTTTTACTAACTCCCTTGGGTGGCCAAGCTAATGCTGTTTTTTAACATATGTGCTTGAGAATCCAGAATACACCTCCCATCTGTGTTTTCTCTAACTCATTGGCTAAATATAACTTTCCTTTAAGTCTACTTTTTTTTAAAGGTACTTGATACATTTTCTAAGCAATTAAGGGCTTATTCAAGTGCGCTGTGCATGTGTAGTGGTTTGATAACAGTCTGACCACATGCACAGCACACTAGAATAGGTCTTCATACATATCCGCTGTTACTGTGCTTTTCTGCTGCTTGAAAAGCGCATTAAAATAGGATGAACACAAAGTGCTTCATTCACATCATTATGTTCTAAATTTTATATTTAATATTTTAAGATGCAGCATGACTTATTTTTCATTTTTTTCAGCCATAAAAATAAAGCAGACACTGTGATCATTGATCATTGGGGCAGCACAGTGGCACAGCGGTTAGCATTGCTGTCCCATAGCGCTGAGGTCATGAGTTCAACAAAGACCCATGTGTGTGAAGTTTCTATGTGCTCCCTGGTTTTGTGTGGGTTTCCGCTCACACTACAAAAACAAAATAATAGCGCTATATAATTAAACAGTAAGAGGGAATACAATTCAGCCGCATTCAACGTGGCGTTAATTATATTACCGTTAATACGGTAATTTTAACCCTGATTTCTGCTCGCGGCTCAGAAACCAGCGTTAAAGATTACCATACTAATGGTAATTATGCGCACTATTACCGTAGTAACAATAATAGTGCACAGAATGCCTTACTGTCGCCAGTAACAAGGCCAATTGAATATGCCCCTAATAATGAAAATAATTGGGATCACTACACTCTGAAAAACAAATCTAGTGAGGCTGCACATCTTACACTTTCTTAATGTAGAGTTAAGATTATGCAACTAAGAATCTGTGCACCCCTCTGAGTAATTCATATTTGATGAGGATTCATGAACCTTATTACATTTAAAAGCCAGATTATTTTCAGACTCAGTGACATAAAATCTTTCTCAGGTTTACCTGTTCTCAAATTTGAGCAGTGTTATAAGTTTTTTCACTTAGCAAAGTCCCTAAAGCTTATATGGTGATATTTTTGTAACCTCAACAGGCCCAAATTTGTGGAAAAAACCACATAGGCCTGAGACCAGGGAACAGGCGGCCATTACCCTATCACATTGTATTCTAAAACCTGCTGCATAAATAATCCAAAAGCATTTTAGTTACTGATAGAATTCATTTATGTGGAGGGTATGGCAGGAAGAGAGGCCTGGAGTTGCCGACAGAGATTGCCCTGTGCCAAAATTAAGTTATCGCGTGATTTTGTAGCAGGACCAATACATACTTGCCAACTCTCCCTGAATGTCAGGGATACTCCCTGAAATAGGGGTGACTTACCTCACTCCCTGAAGAGTCTGTCATTCTCCCTGATTTTGAGCCAGTATAAGACGTGGTTGGCTTTGCCATCTGTGGCATGATGACACCGTACAGAAATTGTGTCCTATGTCCATGTATTGATGCCTATGAAGATGGCCATTTTCATGGAGTCCAACATGACTTCAGTAATGGAGACAGAAATGTAAAAGACACTTCAGTCTCTAGAGATTCATTAGCTGCTTTTCTTTTCTCCGGGTTCTTGCCTCCGCAATAGATAAGTGGCGGAGGCTTTTAATGACGCAAATATCAAAATGGTGCGATTCATCAAGCCCCGCCCCCACACACCCACCTCCCTATGAACTGCCTGAAGCCAACGAGGAAAAGTTGGCAAGTATGGACCAATATGATGTTATTCACAGTAAAGCACGTTGAGGCCCCCATCCCGCAGGAGAGTGGCCTGCTCTCCCGGGAGTCCAGAAGACCTACCCGGAATTCCGGAGTCTCCTGAACATTCCAGGAGAATGGGCAAGTATGAATTGCCTTGATCTGTGCTCTAGAGCACTACTGCTTGGTGATTTTGGGCTTTCTTTGGGGTATTTGCATTGTGTTCCAAAATTTGCTTCATAGTAACTTCACTTTGTCAGTCTTCTCTGTGTAATCTGTGGCCTATACATAATTATCACAGTGAAAAGTATAAAATTGTAAGCAGACTGGAAAATATTGAAACACTGTCAAAAAATTATGCAACAATCCTGCAGTATGAGGCAATATTGGAATTCACTGTTTAATTCATGGGAAATATGAAAATTTAGTTTTGACTCAGACTAGCTGTGCTCTGATTTTGTACTGCTTCCCTCCATCTCATAGAAAATGTATTGAAAAGTTACAGTAAACGAGCAAAGACAATAAATACTGTAATAGATTTTACGGCAAACACACTGAGAAATCACAACAGCAAAAATTACACAATCATGTGACATTATTCTGCATTATAAAATAACAAGAAAACATTTTTGGGAGAAATATACCCAGACACTCAACTTTTGTTTGTCATTTTAATAAATATGGTAACTGAAAAGGTGATCTATTACACTGTAACTCCTTAGCCGCTGAGTCTAATTTGGTACTTTAGGGTGGTTATATTCCAACATCAATAATGGTTTTATGCAATACTCACACAAATTATACCATGTTTTTGTTTTGTTTTTATTTTCAGTAGATAATCTACCCAAAATGGCCCAAAAAGTTTTTTTTATCTAGTGTACGGTGTTATTGTCTGGTGTTCACAAACAATAACCACTAATCATTATCATCATTTATCTATATAACGCCACTAATTCCACAGCGCTGTACAGAGAACTGATTCACATCAGTTCCTGCCCCATTGAAGCTTACAGTCTAAATTCCCTAATACACAGACAGAGAGAGAGAGAGACTAGGGTCAATTAGATAGCAGCCAATTAACCTACTAGTATGTTTTTGAAATGTGGGAGTAAACCGGAGCACCTGGAGGAAACCCACGCAAACACGGGGAGAGCATACAAACTCCTCACAGATAAGGCCATGGTCGGGAATTGAACTCATGACCCCATTGCTGTGAGGCAGAAGTGCTAACCACTAAGCCAACCGTGCTGCCCATAATCATCATCATTTGATAGAGGAAAATCCCCTCTTTGAAACAAAGGTATCCCTGAGATTATTGAAGTTAGAATGGGGGAGGTCCTATTTCTGGACTTCTTAATGCTTTCAATAGTGTTGGTTTTTTACTTCTGCAAACAAGAGTTCCCCCGAGTCTCTAGAAGCGGGGGTTTGCAGGAGATCAAGGGCTAGATTTACTAAGCTGCGGGTTTGAAAAAGTGGGGATGTTGCCTATAGCAACCAATCAGATTCTAGCTGTCATTTTGTAGAAAGTACTAAATAAATGAAAGCTAGAATCCGTTTGGTTGCTATAGGCAACATCCCCACTTTTTCCAACCCGCAGCTTAGTAAATCTAGCTCCAAGTAAGTTTAGTTCCTCCTCCCATCTCTTCTAGTATTTTTGTAGTACAGCAGACTGAGCACCAGCTTAATGATGTCCTGCTTCTTCCCCAGCATTAAACTACTTATTTGAATCCCCTGTGTGCTAAGGACGAGTGGGAATCGTTCTTGGCACTTTTGAGGCATATGTGCAGGACCAGACCCACTCGTCCTTAGCACTGAAGGTTAAAGTGCCTGTAATGGGGCTCATGAAGAGCCCTACTCAAATATCAACAAGTGGTCATTTACATTATAATCCCAGTCAGTGGTCAAAGTGGAAATTTAAAGTGGCGGTATGAAAAGAGTAATGGGAGTGTAAGTGAAAGGAATTTGATAGTATTACAATGAAGGCAGTAGGAGATCCGATCCCAGTGGTTTATAATATAGGGCTGAAGTTGGAATTATTGACATCAATATCAGACATAGTGTCATGTTGTGGCCGAAGACATAGATAATATAGATATAAGGGTGAAGCAAGGATTTCAAGATAGAATAATATTTATCTAATTTTCCTTGCAATTGTAATATCATTTTTCTCATAGCACCTATAAATCAAATTTTATTTTTAACATGTTGGAGGTAGGTGGAGATGGCTCCTTCTAAATTTAGCTATAGATATTTTTGCTGAATTTAAAATATAGGACCAGTTTACTAGACTATGGTCCAAAACCAGTGATTAGAAGGTACCATGTGTATGTGTGGCCTATATGTATTTCCCAAAAAAAATTGAGATCTTGGGGCAATGGCACCATATGTGATAAAATCACCTCTGCTTCCACAGGCCCTCCAACATAATGGAGGGGAAGATTGGGCAGCACGGTGGCGTAGTGGTTAGCACGTTTGCCTTACAGCACTGGGGTCATGAGTTCAATTCCCGACCATGGCCTTATCTGTGAGGAGTTTGTATGTTCTCCCCGTGTTTGCGTGGGTTTCCTTTCGGGTGCTCCGGTTTCCTCCCACACTCCAAAAACATACTAGTAGGTTAATTAGCTGCAAACAAATTTTTTTTTTACCCTAGTCTCTGTCTGTGTGTGTGTGTGTGTTTGCCTGTCCATGTCTGTATGTTAGGGAATTTAGACTGTAAGCCCAATGGGGCAGGGACTGATGTGAATGAGTTCTCTGTACAGCGCTGCGGAATTAGTGGCGCTATATAAATTGATGATGATGATGATGATGATGAATCATTTTATGTAGAAATGAGAGCCTTGGCTACATTACTTCTAATACCACTTTCATACTGCCGCCCCGGGAATATCCCGGGTTGTTAACCAGGGATATTGCCGGGGCACAGGGCAGTATAGATAACAAGATTCCCGGGTCGGGCGGGTTCATACTGCAATTGCCCGACCCGGGTTTTAGAAAAAAAAATTCTAGTCCATTATAAATGACGTCATTTTAGTACCCAGAGGTCCCCCTGACAGCCGGCAACGCACCGGAGACACCGCTGGCTGAAAATAAGTTAAGTAAACATTTCTTATGTATTTTTTATTAATTAAAATCTTTATTTTTTACCTCACAATTTTTTTTTTTTACAGTATGAATGGTGAGACCCGGGAATTACACGGGTTGCACCATTCATACTGCAGGCTAGCGGGGTCCAACCCGGGAATTACCCCTCGCAAAATCCCGGGTCTATGTCCCGGGATTTTAGACCCGGGATTTTGTGGTTGGACTATTCATACTGCACCAAGACCCGGGTTTTTCAGCGCGCCTCTGCAAAAACCCAGGTTTTTGGTGCAGTATGAATGGGGTATAATTCTGTTCCACATTTCATCAACCGTGGGTGGGTCCATGTTCATTTTCCAATTAAGTTTGTGCTTTAGGAATAGTTCAGAATTAGATATGCGAAGCATATTGTTAAGGATAGAGGGTTTAAGCTTACTATTAGGATTGTCCCATAGATTGTGAGGTGGGCTGTTTTACCTCTCTGTCTGCCAGTATTGTTTTATCACTGTGTTTGTTCCCAATTGTAAAGCGCTATAGGATTCGATGATGATGATGATTGTAATAACATAAACGTTCAAATGGAGAGAGTTGTCAGAACATTTGTGCTCTTTGGAGAGATTGTAGAAAGTCAAACATATTAGATCAGGGTATGTATTATTTCTCAGAAAGGGAATCTAGGGATCTCCAACTAGATCCATTAATAAAGTCATATGTCCTGTATTAACTTTAGGCCCTCTGCTAATCTTTCTCCAAGGATGAGTATACAAAAGAGGGGAACCAGGTGGAGAGTCAGGAATATCCCAAATCTGAGTTATTGGTGCAGGTATTGTTGTTAATTTAATTTTCTTAACAGGGCACAATCATAATGACCTTCTCCAACATCTACAATACATTTTGGGAGTACATGAAATTGAAGCCAACTGGTAGAGTATAGGGGGGAAATAGTTTAACAAGTTGACCTAAATGAGAAGCACAGTAATATTTAGAAATATCTGGAATTCCCCTGCCACTCTCACCAGTGGACCTGATCAAAGCGAGAGATTTAATCCTCCACATAAACTTGTTTATATAACTCTGCACCTCCAATATTGAACCTTGCAACTTAGACTGGATATGTCTGAAACAGATACAGCACCCCAGGAAGAATGTTCATTTTAACGAAAGCAATATGCTAAAACCATGAGATAATGTAACCACCCCTTGTCTGCAAATCCTTTTGAATTTCCGAAAAAAGAGCAGGGAATTTTTCTTCGTACTAAGAGGCATAGTTGCTGGTCATGTAAATATTCAATTTTTTCGTTCAGCAATTAAAATGGTAGTTTTGGGATAATAGTTTTTCATCCTTATCTAAAGATATATAACGGACAGGTGTCCAATTTAGAATAGTTTATCTTATATCCAGAAATAGCCTAATATGAATTCAGTACTTTATATAAATATGGGAGAGAAGTATGAGACAAGAGTGAGAAGTATGAAATCTACAAAAAGTACTTCACTCCATATCCCCATCACCCAATATGTGACTATATGGGGATGTTGCCTGAATAACAGAAGCTGTCCAAAAATGTACTCCGTCTTTAACCTCATTCCTACACAGAAGCCTGCAGTGGCCTCTTGTGATCTGGAACAAGGCATTGATCAGTTTCTTGGGGTTTTGGGCTGAATGTCATTGCTGTGTGTCATCTGTCCATGCTATAAATGACAGGAAACAGATCTGGTCAGCCCAGAGGAAGGTGGCTGAGGGGTCAGAGAAAACACTGGGCAGCATCTGGTAGACGCTTACAGAAGGGACCAATCACTGCGTAATTAATCGATGTGACACTTCAGGAATGTAAATCTGGACGGCATTTCCAGGCAGCCTGATGTATACTCTTGACATTGCCAACTTAATAATGTCATGACAGAAGAGTTAAACAATAAAACAATTTACTTTATTGGAACAGGGAGCTTAAATAAAATAAAAATTCTGTACTGGAATATGCATCAGTCACAAAATATATCCGAGTGTGCACATCTCTCTCAGAGATGCAGAGACAGGGATGAGTCTGATAGTGTCCTACAGTATATAAGGTCTCTCTTGTGGACAGAAATGCATTTGTCTGAACTTGCTATTTACAAGGAAAAATAATAGCATAATACTGTACATTTAGCACAATTTCATACAGCACAATTATGATTGGGTTCTATTGTATGTGCAGTATTCCCTATTCTCAATGCTTCTATTTAAACCTGACTCTGACACCATTGGATTGCCAGAGTATCAGGACTTGCTTGCCTCCAGCATTCCTTGTGAGATATCCTGCTGTTGTTGCTCCTGTTTGACCTGGCTTGTTCTCTGACCATTCTCCTGGATACTGATTTGGTACTATTGCTCTTCTGGTCGGACATCGGCTATTCTAACCTTCCTCCTGCATCACCCTTGGTACCGCATCTCCTCATTGGTTTGACCTGGATTGTCTTGACTAACCTCACCACTACTACACTGATAACTGTCCTGGAGAACCGCAACCTACTCACCTCTTGCAGCCAAGCCCAAACCACCTTGCGGGGGTCCCTGGTGAGAACCAGGGGTGCGTTAGACTCCGTGCCTCCTTGTTCATTGTGCCAATACCAGTCACTAGCTACATCCTACATGTAATCCTGACAATAAAAGGACCTTTTCAGTGATTAATCTTAATAAATAAATTAAAATGTACAAATATCATAGAATAGAGGCAAGAGGAGCTACATATTTAATAGTAGGTTGCTATTTTTTTTCCCGAAAAATTGTGGCAAACCATATATTTTTACTGAGCTGAAAATCTAGTTACAGAGCATGAACTTTTGTTTGAGCACTTTGGTTTCTCTGAAATATGCTTTCCTGATTGTAAAGTTTAATGATATCTGTAAGAGGTGAAATGAAAAGGGCAATAATTTGTGCTTCTGTTGGACTAGATTCATCTTTGTACTCTTCCTTCATACTGTAAGCTCCCACTATCATTCAGATTTCTTTTTTCAGTTAAAAACACAAAACGCACTGCACTTACATAGAGTATGAATCTGAACTGAACTATTAAGGGTTTTATAGAAAAAAAACACAATATTTACGGCAGATAAGGACCAATTAAATCCAGCTGTCCATCCTAATTTGGCCATACAAATGGCGGATCCTGTGGGGGCTCCATTAGTACAATCAAAGAATGAACGCATACACAGTCATAGCAGTCACCGTCCAGCTGTTAGGGCTTTCAACTGTTCTCGTCCTTATACCATGGTTGTTAGAGCTCCAGTTACTTTATGATTTTCAGGCCAATTTAATAAAGACTTGTATTACAGATTTTTTTCCCAAGCTAGACAGGTCTTTATTAGTATGTTTCTATTTATATTCTATTTTGTTTCATTTTTGCTAGACATTCTATCAAGGTATCTAATAAACATTCAGTAAAATTATATTTTCTAACTGTACCCCTGAGCTTTCTCCCCCACCACGTAAAGAGAGAGAGAGAGAGAGAGAGTGTCCCCTTGCTCTCTAATATAGTGTATATTTTGCTCCATAAGATGCAGTAGATCTCCTAATGAGAAAAATCAGAAATCAACCACCTCCCGCCCCTTTAACGTGATGCACAAAATAATATTTATACCAATAACAACAAGCAGAACCTATCTATTCTTTACCTACACATGAATCATCATCATCATCAACATTTATTTATATAGCGCCAGCAAATTCCGTAGCGCTTTACAATTGGGAACAAACATTGATAAGACAATACTGGGTAATACATACAGACAGAGAGGTAAGAGAACCCTGCTCGAAAGCTTACAATCTATGGGATGCATCTGCACCCAAGATGATGGATGTCGTCAAGTAGCATGGGTGTATATGGGAGGTGGCATCTGTTGTATTTAAATGTTTCAGTCGTGCTTTCTCTTTCCCTACTATAGATTCCATCTATCTTTCTCAATAAGCTTTGTCCTGGCCAAATGTTGTAGTCTTTCCTTGTAACTTCCCAAGTTTCTAAATATCCTTCCAGAAGGTGAGGTCCCAAGAACTGAAATCGATACAAAGGTTGGTCTAAAGATCTCTGGTGGTGATAGAAGGCATAATTGAGATAGAAAACAAGGACTGTTCATGTAGCGGAGGGGAATCTAAAAATTAATGTCCATAATTTAAAATTAATGGCTGGAAAAAGAAATGGAGGGCTCCATGAATTCAATTATTCTGAAGGTGGAGGGGTAAGAGGAATGATCAAACCTCTATGATCCAACACTGAACTTGTCCTAATCAATCTTTCTATGCCAAGATATCCATCAGTTAATGGAATATTATACCCATGAAATTAAGTTTGCTATAATTACCTTTAAAATTAGCATTTTCCCATCAGAAAATAATTTTGGCGTGACCAATTATCAATCTACGCTTGATTACTAGTTAAATCAGCAAACTAACATTTCAATGGGCAGCCATTTATTTATTCAATGCAATTATAATTTGAGATTGTTTGTTGAAAAGTACACTAAAAAATAGTAAAACGGCATATTGCTTTTAAAAATAATGATATAAATATACATATACAATTAACAACCAACATAAGGGAAACTATATTAAACGCTGTTTTTACAATATGGTAGCAAGGCATTATTAATGGCTCCACGCGGACGTGGATCCAGTTTGCATGGGATCTAATTGTAATAAAAGTAGGTGAGACCTATTAGAATCTCTGATGACTACTAAAGGTCACTCCTGGTTCAAAAGAATTGTGAAAAATGAAGGTTACAAAAGCCCAAATTCCTATTTCTTCCTCGATTACTCCCTAAGCTCTTAGTAGTACACATATTTTCTGTACTCGGATGATGTAGACAGATACATTGCATGGTGATTTTCTGGGATTACTCTGAAGCCTGTGAAAAATAATGGAACAGTATTTCTGGAGATTGTGGGTGTTTTTCTCTAGTTAATGGACATAAATATAAAAAGTTATGTATTTCAGTATGTTACTAAAGGAAACCTATGTCCCCACCCCTATTTGCTTTGGTTGAATAAGGGATTGAAAAGAAATCACTGTAAAACTAATGCAGTTAAATGTTAAAATGGGTGTCCTCATAGCAGGGCCATCTTAAGAACATTATGGGCCCCCGGGCAAAGCAGTGCACCGGGGCCCCTAGATATATAGATGTATACAGATACAGATATAGATATAGAGATATAGATAGATAGATAGATGTACTTGTTCAATGACCCTTAAAGGTTTTTTTTGCAGGTTTTTTCTTTTGCAGGATTATTTATTCTCATTAAGAGCCGTGCCTATGGGGCCCCCTTGCCCGTGGGGCCCCCGGGCAGCTGCCCATCATGCCCAATGGAAAAGATGGCCCTGCCTCATAGAGCCCATCTTATTTTACTTAGGACCATGTATAAAAATGCTGGGGATTCCCACATGCCTAGAGGAAAATAATTTGAGAGGGAAATGATTGATGGGGCAGCACGGTGGCTCAGTGGTTAGCACTTTTGCCTCACAGCACTGGGGTCATGAGTTCAATTTCTGACCTTGGCCTTATCTGTAAGGAGTTTGTATGTTCTCCCTGTGTTTTGCGTGGGTTTTCTCCCGATGCTCCTGTTTCCTCCCCAGAACCGGATTAACAATAGGGCTAAAGGGGCTACAGCCCAGGGCCTCAGGCAGCTGTGGGGCCCACCGGCATTCATCGTGTCGGGGGCGTCCCCGCCCCCGGCTCCTACTGTCATCTGTTCAAGGAGAATGGCAGGCAGCTAACAGCAAATGTTATGCTGTTAGCTGCCTGCTGTCACTGTAGTACTTCCGCGGTGCGCAGTAATCTCCTTACTGTGGAGATCTCTTGAGAGTGAGACTATAACTCATAGTCTCACTCTCACGAGATCTCCTCAGTAAGGAGATTACTGTGCACCGCGGAAGTACTATAGGGAGTGGAACAACGGAAGGAGGTAAGCTCATAGAGGGTGGGCCTCACAGAACCCTTAGTCCGGGGGCCTCCCTTCCCTTAATCCGGCCCTGTTCCTCCCACACTCCAAAAATATACTAGTAGGTTAATTGGCTGCTACCAAAATTGACCCTAGTCTGTCTCTGTCTGTCTGTCTGTGTGTGTATGTTAGGGAATTTAAACTGTAAGCTCCAATGAGGCAGGGACTGATGTGAATGAGTTCTCTGTATATCGCTGCGGAATCAGTGGCGCTATATAAATAAATGGTGATGATGATGATTTTGCAGGTGAGTGAGTGACATAGTTTGCTCAACTTGGTGATGTTTCACGAGAAGCATTAGAAATACATCAGAAATATTTCAGAGATAGTACAGCCAAAGTAAAATGATAAACTTACACTTAGCCGTCTATTTATCAATAGGATAAATGCCCATTCTCTGGGGTTAAACTGGAGTTTTTGATGGACTTAGGGCTTTTCTGTATTTATCCTCAGGCCGGTGAGGACAATCTCCAGGATCCTCAGTCCATTCAGTTTATTCTATGTGCAGCTGGGCTGGTTGCCAAAACACTGGGTGAATGACCGCCCGATAAAGGGACCCCTACAGTTTACTACTTGCGAGAGGGATTTTATTAAACATATCTTTCATATATAGTCATCCAACAATTGCTTAATATATGCCAGAGTTTTAGACCTTAAAGACAAGTCAATATACCTGTCTTGTCATGTATGCATAGATGTAGCCATACCACCCAACATTCTAGGACAAAACAATCAGAACAAAAGTGACCATTCCACCAGGGCTGCAATCATAGCGGTACAGGGAGTACAGCAGTATGGGGCCCAACAGCCCTGGGCCCAAACAAATTTATTTGAGGAGGGGGCCTGCGCAGTGAACTAAGGGAGGTAGCGGGCGCTATTTCTTAGTAGCAGCTGCTCCTGAGTTGTAAGAGGTGGTGTGGGCAGAGACCTCTGCGTGTAATTAAGGATGCGGCAGTGGGCCCCCTTGTAGGCAGCACGTCTGCCTCCGCTCCCAAGATGTCGGGGCCCCACAGCTGTTGCCATTTGCTCCAGTACCAACCACTCAGGTGCCCGGCTCCCGGACAGAGAGATTGGCTTCATGCAGCATCACTGATGTCATGTAAACAGGGCCGGATTAACCCGAGGTCTAACTGGGCTATAGCCCAGGGGCCTCGGGCATCCAGGGGGCCCTTCAAACTCCTCAGCAGCATTATTGATCGGTCGGGGGCGGGGGCGCCCCCGGCCCGATCGATGCTGCTGAGTGCTGTCAGTGCAGTCCTCCGTCCCGGCGCGCTGTAGTCTGCTTACTGAGGAGATCTCGCGAGAGTTCATGAACTCTCGCGAGATCTCCTCAGTAAGGAGCTTACAGCGCGCCGGGACGGAGGACTGCACTGACAGGTAAGTGCTTGGGGGGGTCCTCGAGGGGGGTGGGGGGCGGCGGACGGCTCACATTGGGGGCCTCACGGGGAATGGAGGGCCCCTTAGCCCAGGGGCCTCCATTCCCTTAATCCGGCCCTGCATGTAAATAATAACGTCACAGCGCTGTCAATAGAGAGGAACCGAAAGGAGACAGCAAGAAGACGCAGATAGGTAAGTAAACTACTGCAAGGGTTAGATTGAACCGGGTATGGGGTTGACTGTAGAGAATTGGGCAGGGGGAGGCAAATGTAGGAGGGGGGCCCTGCCTGTTACATTTGTACTGGGCCCTGCAATTTCTGGTGGCAAACAAATGTACCCCGCCCCTTTCAGACCACGCAAATTGAGACTGTTGTCGGTGTTTATAGTGTTTGTTTTGAACAGATGGTGCAATCTGAACTAATCACAGTATGTCGATTTTTTTTCTTTTGATAAATAGACCCCTAATAATATATTACCTAACACCAGCTATCCTTATTGTGTTTTACAGGATTTTGTTTTTTTAATACATATTTACTTTGTTCATTAAAATGCACCCAAACACCTACACACAGAGCAAACATTCATTTTGGGTGAAAAGAAGATTACTTATATAATAGGAACCAGTGACATCACTGAACTCTTGCATTTATATATTCAGTCTATACATCCATAACATGAAACCAAATTTGCTCAGTATGAATACATTCATAGCTCCCAAAACTGTTCTACACAAAAGGGGTATAGCGTAGCTCTGTCACATACTGAAGTATTAGGTCACCCCAATTCCAATCCCCGTCCCTAAAAAGATCCCTGAATTGCTGCATGTACCAGTGGGAGGTGCACATAGCACCTAGTAAGCATCTCTCATAAGTCCCCTCATCTGGGACAAGTTCCTGGCTGTCGGGACAGTCCTTTCAAATCAGGACTTTCT
The DNA here is from genome assembly GCF_038048845.1 of Mixophyes fleayi. Lineage (NCBI taxonomy): Eukaryota > Metazoa > Chordata > Amphibia > Anura > Limnodynastidae > Mixophyes > Mixophyes fleayi. The sequence continues at coordinate 4,550,642 of NC_134411.1, read as the reverse complement.
GCCTTAATCATTTGGGAGATGTTCACATAAATAAAGAAGATATGTAATAAAAAACAAGGATTTGATAAACACATAAAGAGATGGAGACAATATTACAGACTAGATGAGTAGAGAAGCAGCATTATTTATTAGTACCAATTGTCAAAGGAAACAGTGACTAGTAGGAGTAGGGACAAGTAGCTTAGAATAATCTGTGACTAATAAAAGTAACATATGTTATCTGACTGAGTGGTGCACCTTACCATGTGTGCAGAAGACTGGCAAATCTGGTAAAAACACCACTACCAGCAACAACTGTAAGCAATGTACAGCAATATATTCACACTCACTTACATATATTATTAAATGGATATTGCTCTTCCAGCAAATGAATAATGGTATAAACCGCCAACCTATGTAATATTTAGAAAGCCGAATACATGATAGTTTCAGTAACAGAAAATAGTTATTTAGCTAGCTGGGGAGGTGAGAGGTTAATACGTCCCAAGAGAACATAAAACGTCAAATAGTGATGAGGTAAGTAAGTCTCCAGGTTTGACCCCGCCAGGGACAACTTGCCAGCGGCTTCTAGAGCAAAGCAGAGATTAAAAAATGAGCTCTGAGAGTAGAGTATTGACACTGTGAGATGGTTTTCGGAGTCTTTCTCTGTAATCCCAGTGTACAGAAGGGAGAGGGCGAAAGTAACATTTGCTGGATTTGACTCTGGGGAATGAATAAAACCATCATAGTGGAGCAAATTTACTTATTTCTATCTGCTGTTTGTTCATTGAATACGTTAAACAGGTAGACAGTTCTGGTCTCAGTAAACTCTCCGCCAGGGGGTAACATGTATTTTTTCCCATTCTTCATTTGGCTTGAGTACATTTTAAAGATGAATAATCTACTGGTCACTATTAGTCATATTTTATTGTATTCTGTTCTTATTTTAGCATATGAAAAGCCAACTACCATCTTTTAAGAGCGTTGTATAAGGCGTCCTTAAAAAGTGTAGTCAGACAATCACATTTGCAAAAACTGCTCATTAAAATACTTATATACTTTTTTTTTGAGGGGAAGGTTATTTTTATCTGTACTGAGAGATCTATCACGGATATAAAATATGTCATTTGTCTGAACTAAAGAGATACTTTGAAGAAGAAAGTTTTATTGTGAGGGAATGAAGCCATTACCAATTGGTGGAATGTATGCTGGAAAATCAGCTATTCTGCTGCTTTGGCCGAATGATTGATTTTGCTGGTGACTGGTGGAGGAACTGTCAGTGTAAGGAGAGATATTGCTGGCGACTGTATGCTAGCCGACAGTCCCAAATTTCAGATTCTAGAAGTACAAGGAAAGTCCCACTCCTCTTTTGGCCTGGGATGATGGTGATCTTAATTTTCTGGGACAGTTTCCTTTTCTGAATATTGCCAATAAGGATCATTGTTTATTTGTGTATTTATTTAAAACTAACCAACATTCCATTATCTTATTGTATTTGGGATTTTCAGCATCTACTTCCAGTCCCTAACAAACTGTCTCAGGGCCTGAGTCTAGATTCACAATAAAGCATACTTACCTACTTTCTTCAGCTCCCTTCCGGGAGCCAGCCAGTGGAGGGGGGCGTGAAGGGGCGGGGTGGCCGAAATCGCGTCATTTCGGCCCCGCCCCCTGTGACGTCATGACGCAAATTGCGTCATTTGACAGCGGGGGCGGGGCCAAACGCCGCGATTCACCGGGAATCGCGGCGTTTGGGATCTAATTCTGCCCACTTCACTAGGAAGTGGGGCACTTCCTAGTGAAGTGGGCAGAATTCGGGAGATTGCCACACTCGCCCGGGAGTCCGGGAGACTCTCACAAAATGCGGGAGTCTCCCGGACATTCCGGGAGAGATGGCAAGTATGCAATAAAGTGCATAGGTTTAAAGCAGAGAAGCAAAAGTTTGCATTGGCCGTTGGGAGTGGGGTATTTATTGCATACTTTCCGACTTGTATAACCTCCCCTCGGGGAGATACCAGAGGAGAGGTCAGGTGACAAGTACAAAGGGGTGTTGTGATGCATCTCCATGGCCCCCCTGCCCTGCTATGAAATGCCAATATTCACAGCACTGCATAGTGCGGGCCTGTTTACTCTAATCACGTCATTAAGCTCTGTCTCTGCCAGAGGATGCCTACTCTTCTGGGAGAGCTCCCCAAAATCCTGGAAATTCAGAGAGAATAGCAAAACATGATTTATTGCTAAGTGGGGAGTAGCTGCGCCAGTAGTCCTAATTTTGGAGAGCAGTGCAAAACTAAGATATTATCTATACTTGCCTACTTTCTGCAAGTTCTGTCCGGGAGAGGGGCGTGACTGGAGGGCCATACGCGCCATTTTGCCCCCCCCCCATGACGGAAATGTCGTTTTGCCGCAGGAACGTGGCCAAAATGACGCGATTCACTCCGAATCGCGTCATTTTGGGAAGGCAGTTGCGGGATGCGGGAGACTTGCCTGCTCTCCCGGGAGTCCGTGAGACCGACCCAAATTTCGGGAGTCTCCCGGACATTCCGGGAGGGTTGGCAAGTATGATATTATCTTGTAGAGCAATGTTATTTAAAATATACTAAGAGGAGAGACATAAGAGGGAGTAAGTTGTGCATTTTTAGGAGCGCTGCTACAGAACTCCGCAAAAGAACTTGATTTTTCTGCCTCCTTTGCGGTAGTGGAGATCAGGGCTCATCCTATAATTCTAATGGATACAATTTGCACCTTCCAGTCACAGCTCAGCAGAGAAGAACATCTCTGGGAGCACTTTGCCCAATGTAAAACAAAGCTTCGAACACACAAAAGTACCACATGTAGTAGAGACAATCCTAATGTCTTCTCATTCTCATTATTCACTTAAGCCATAAATAATCTGTATTTTAGCAGTAAAATGAAAACGTTTAATTTATTTAAAGGAGTGGTTCTAAACTCACAGGTGTTGGGATTGATGTGATGTTTACACATTTGCACAGAGTGAAAAAATTATTCAAAAGTTATTAGACATGTTCTTTCATCATGCAGGGGCGCACGCAGGGGGGGTTTCTGGGTCTCCAGAAACCCCTCCCCTCCGCTAAAAAAGTGCCCCTATATAGCGGCACTGTACTATATAGCAGCCGCGGCGCTGTCAAAGAAGCTTCTATGACAGTGCCGCGGCTTCTGTATAGTACAGTGCTGCCGAAACGGAGCTCTCTCTGGGTTTTGTTTTGGGGGTTTTTTTGGGTGGGGGGAAACCCCCCCTTAAAAATCCTGCGTGCGCCCCTACTATGGCTTTTGTTCAACTTACTGTGTACAGGTTACTATTGCTGCTTCTGCAGACTATAATGGACAATTGGACCTCAGTCTGTTAATCAGATGTAAAGGTTTTTCTCTCGATGTACCATGGTTATATGTTTTCAAAGGCATCTAAAACAGCATTGGCGTGCACTGTATGATTCATACAAGGCTCTACCATCAGTAGCAATGTGAAAAATCCTCTTTGATGTGAATGTAATCTATTTATATCTCCAAATATAAATTATACATCCCTTAGATGTTTACAGTAACTGGACTAACACAGCTAATCAAAGCTTTCAGATTTAAGGACCGTGTGATGAACATCATACATACACCGATAACAATTTTAGGGGCTGATTTAATTACTAGTGATGAGCCGCGGAGTAGCAATGGCACTCCGTGGCTGAGCAACATGGCACAGAGATACCGCAATATTGGGCTTCTGTAGTACCCAGAACTGTGCACAGCTGGACATCACGGTGATTCCCGGAGGCACATCACTAGTAATTGAATCGACCCGTTTGCGTCCAGAACTCAACACATCACTTGCAATAATCTGTATTACATATTAAAAAAGCACACTGCAATGACTCTGTATCTAAAGTAGATTACTGAGATAATATTATATATGAGTAATAACATACAAAATATGAGCTCTAAAGGTTACTCTGAAATATTCATGTCATCTTCTGTTTTGTTTTTAATGTAATGTTCATGTATTATCTATGCTTGAAAGAAATTATTTATATATATATATATATATATATATATATATATATATATATATATATATACATATATATATATATATGTGTTTTCAGAAATGATCAGTGTAATAATTAACATTTACTAATTAAGGTATTTACTAATATAAGGAAGACGACACAATTCTGTACATATTCTCACCTCTTTGTCTGTTTTACCCAGTTTGTTTATTAGTTTACTATGTTTGTCCCTAATTGTAAAGCGCTAAGGAATATGTTGGCGCTATATAAATAGATGATGATGATGATGGTGATGATATTCACAGTGTATACAGGAGAACATTACCTGTGGCCTCCTCCCTTTATATAGTCTAAAGCCTCTGTGATATATTATCAATTATATCCAACACTTTATTTCAGAAAAAAAAGCTCAGTTAAAACCTCCCTAAGACATGTTGAAAATTCTATTTAGATTTAATATCTTGAAACATGTAATAAGAGTATGTTTTCTGGATGTCTTTAGCTGGCTTGATGTTGCTTAAAGAAAAATTTCTTATGCTTTTAAAAACGATAGCAATGCAATTTTTATTTATGGTAATTGCATCTTTCAGAGGAGCATATTTTGTATTCCAGCAGTTTATACAGAAACGGTTAATGATACTGTAATGTTATTCCTGTCTGTGTGGCTTAACGTGTTAACTATGGCTTTTGTTCAACTTAATGGGTATTAAGTTATTAACCCTCTAAATAGATGGAGAGTTGTGGCTGATTTTCTAAGTTTGGCAAGGCACCAGTGTATTGTGAAGAATTTATATTATGCAGATCTCAGAGGGCCAAAAAAGGGCTCAATCATTATCAGAATGTAATTTCCATCATAATGCCGGTGACGCAGGCTCTAATCTCCCAGCTGAGATGGCTTGGAGAAGCTATTATGAAAGTCAAAAGATGGACTTGCTTTTACAATCATGCGCTTAAAAATCACTCTCAGAACTTCCTCACACATTATAATCACTTCATCTTCTGAGTCTCCTCACTTATTAATTTGCTTTTATGCGGAGCAAAACACGGCCACTGTGATTCACACGGGCAATGTAATGTGCCTGCAGAGAAAATAGATGTACTATAGGGATAACAGCCAGCAGGCTAAAGGGAACCTCTGGGATGAAGGGAATCCCACCCTACAGAGCTAACAGTCTAATCAGAAGTGTAGACTGTCATACAGATTACCACAGCCCTATTGATGTTGGTCATTAATCTGAACCCTATGCAGGGAATTATATTATATCACAGATTATTGTCCACACCTGGGAGGAGAGTAAATATGGCTGCATAAAAATAACATAAAACCAAAATTGCTCAGTATGAATTAAAGTATAAAATGAAGCATAATACCAATTTCACTTTCAAATCATTGTATTATATAATATAACACTGTATTTCTTAGACTAAACGATGCATAAGCAGTTATTTTTGTTGTAATATAACAGTAAAGTAATAAATGTGGTTGAATTCAAGCATGCATACACTATAACTAAAATAAAACTCTGCACAATAGTACTGGTTCTCTTTATGTTCGATTGCTTCTAACTGTTTTTTTGGGGATTTTTTTTCTTCCAGGCATTTATCCAAATCATCAGAACCCTAAAACCGTGATTAGGTAAATTCAACAGCAACATGACAGTCACCACAACTACCACCACCACCGCGGCTGCTGCCTCAGCAGCTGCCACCACCACAGCGACTGCTACCACAGTTGCCATGACCACGGCTACTTTGGACTTGCGCGACTGGCTATTCCTATGTTATGGACTTATTGCATTTTTGACAGAGGTAATAGATAGCACCAATTGCCCCTATGTATGTCGCTGTGACAATGGCTTCATCTACTGCAATGACAGGGGCCTGACCTCTATCCCAGCAGAGATCCCAGATGATGCAACTACCCTCTACCTCCAGAACAATCAGATAAACAATGCTGGCGTCCCACCGGAGCTGAAAACTAAAACCAACGTACGAGTAATCTACCTGTATGAGAATGATCTAGATGAGTTCCCACTCAACCTTCCCCGATCACTGCGAGAGCTCCACCTTCAAGATAACAACATCCGCAGTGTGACTCGGGATTCTCTTTCCCGTATACCACTCATAGAAAAGCTTCACTTAGATGACAACTCTGTATCCACTGTAAGCATTGAAGATGATGCCTTCCTAGATAGCCATCAACTCCGTTTACTTTTCCTTTCACGTAATCATCTTAGCAGCATTCCCAATGGCTTACCACACACTTTGGAAGAGCTCAGACTGGATGATAATCGCATTTCAACTATTCCACTCCATGCCTTCAAGGGACTTAACAATCTGCGGAGATTAGTGCTTGATGGCAACCTACTTGCTAATCAGCGCATTGCAGATGACACATTTAGTCGTCTCCAAAATTTGACTGAGCTGTCCCTAGTCCGAAATTCACTGGCCGCCCCCCCTATAAATTTGCCTACTTCTCACCTTCAGAAACTCTATTTGCAGGACAATGCTATTACCCATATTCCCTACAACACACTGTCCAAGATGAGGCAACTACAGAGACTGGACCTGTCAAACAATAACCTCACTGCCCTGCCACGTGGCCTTTTTGATGACCTGGAGAGCCTGAGTCAACTCCTCCTCAGGAATAATCCCTGGTTTTGTGGCTGTAATCTTATCTGGCTGCGGGATTGGGTAAAAGCTAGAGCTGCTGTGGTCAATGTACGTGGTCTAATGTGTCAGGGTCCTGAGAAAGTAAGGGGAATGGCTATTAAAGACATCACTCATGAGATGGATGAATGCTTTGAGGGAGGTCCTCAAAGCAATGTAGCATCTGCACGTGCAACACCCGCAGGTCCTGCAATCACTTCTCCACCCCAAGGATCCCTCTTTACTCTCAAGTCTAAGAGACCAGGTATTCGATTGCCAGATTCTAATTTGGATTACCCTATGGAGACCGGAGCAGGGGCAAAAGCTTTGGTAATCAGTGTCAAACCACTGACTGCTGACAGCATTCGCATCACTTGGAAGTCATCTGTCCCTGCCAGTTCTTTCCGGCTGAGCTGGCTGAGGTTAGGTCACAGCCCAGCTGTTGGATCTATCACAGAAACATTGGTGCAAGGAGATAAGACAGAGTATTTACTAACTGCCCTGGAGCCCAGATCGACCTACATTATCTGCATGGTAACCATGGAAACAGGGAACACTTATCTTGCAGATGAGTCACCTGTATGTGCGAAGGCAGAGACAGGGGACATTTATGGCACTACCACCACACTCAACCGGGAACAAAATGCTGATCCCTTGGCTGGATTACCCCTGGCTGGCATTATAGGAGGCGCTGTCACACTTGTCTTCCTTTTTCTCATCTTAGCGTCCATCTGCTGGTATGTCCACCGAGCTGGTCAGCTACTAACCCGCGAAAGATCCTGCAGCCGTAGCAGCCGGAAGAAGGACGATTACATTGAGTCTGGCACCAAGAAAGATAACTCTATATTGGAGATTAGAGGACCAGGGCTTCAAATGTTGCCGATAAATCCTCACAGAGCTAAGGAAGAATATGTGATTCATACCATATTTCCTTCTAACGGCACCAGTCTTTACAAAAGTACCCACACGATAGGTTATGGCACTCACAGGGGCTACAGAGATGGTGGCATCCCTGACACAGACTACTCCTACACATGATGAACCATTATTTCTTGGACTGACCAGATTCCTTCCCATAGTGAAATCTCGTTTCTCCTGGTGCCCATAAATGATTCATATCGGTGCAAGCAAAAGAATTACAAAATGAAATAAACTTAAGTTGTGAGTCAAAATCGAAACGAGACTCCATGGGATATTTTGTAAGAAATGAAAAATACTAATATTCATATCCCAACACATGAGTATAAAGAAGAAGAAAAAAACCGTAGTAGATGTACTACAAGTTGAAAGGGCCACAGGAGAACTCTGTCACGTTTAATACAGCAGTTTAAATCATTTTAGAACAAGGAGATAACTTCAGAGAGATTCAAGCACTTGGATAGAATTTGCATATAACCTGATGGTTTTTTCCTTTCCCCCCTTTTGTTAAATTCAGGGTGATAATGCAGACATGGTGCAATGAACATCTCTCACCAATAGAACATATATATATTTTTTCTCTGCAAGTTTTTTCTTTTCATGTTGTTTTATCACTACTGGAAATAAATGGTTAAAAGAAGAAGGCAAATAATTCTGCAGATGAGATTTTTTCTTAAATTTTTTTTTTTTTTTTTACTTTAATTGCAAAATTGTTTTCACCGATTTCTAGCGAACGTGCATTAATTTCCAAAACGTTAGCTTGAACTGAATGATATAAAAGTAGTTGTGAAGCAAAGAAAAAAAAAAAAATGAAATGTTACCTATGATAGACTTTATATACAATAGACTTTTTTTTTATACAGTCTCTGTGGAAACCCTTACTGACACTTAAATCTTTCAGCAGATATCTGTAGCGTGTGATGGTAATATAGACGTGTTCAGTATCCCAATGTATCATACACTCCAGCTACCTGACCGCAAGAATCATGGGATGGTTAATTAGGCAGGGAATGACAGCCTCGTTTACAATGCATTGCAGGCCCCTCTCATTAATCGGAAAAGGCCGTTTTTATGGAGCAAGTAAATTTCAGAAAAGGAAGTTTTATTATGATTCCTGCTCTACTTGGGAATTGATTCTTAGAAAAAGGAAGAATTGTTACATTATTTATGGAAGAATGAAAAATAGCGTGTTCATAGAATAAAATATATAGCTACAATGCAGTTGTATCTAATAAAAAAGTACATTTAACAACATCCAAATACATGTATGTCGTACTTGCTAATAGTACGTCAAAATCTGAAGCAGGCTAAGGGGGGTATTCAATTGTTAGCGTTAACGGAAAAAAACGAGCGCTCAAAAAATATTACCGTTTATACGGTAATATTGCGCGAGAAAAGCGTTAATACGGTAGTTTACTCGCGGAATTTCAGCTCGCCGCTCCGTATTAACGCTAAGATTTTTTGAGCGCTCGTTTTTTTCCGTTAACGCTAACAATTGAATACCCCCCCTAAAAGTCAAATACAATAAAACCTGTACATGGAATGAGTACATTTATGGTGATAGTGTTGATCCCGAAGGTTAATAGTCAGCTCTGTAGACAAAGTTTCAGTTCAATTTACGACAAGCTTTGCTGGGGCAATGCAAGGGCAGCTAAATCCAATGTCATGTTTTAATTTATTATTTATTATTATTTTCCTGAAACACTAAGGAGGCACTTTTGAACTTTTCCCGGCAGGAAAGCCAATGGAAATGTCCTATATATGGCGGTCTCAGCATCCTCCACTGTATGAAACAGCAAGGCTTTATTGTACCCTGCTCTTATGCAAATAACTATTTTTGTAGTTTGCTATTAGGGTGCCTTATTGCTATGTAACACTAACATGGTTATAATTAAATCACATTATTTTCATTTGCAGTTCACCGTTTCGTGTATCAGATACATACATAAACTAATGTTTGGTCAAGTTTCCCAATTCATTGCCAAATTACATTGATCAAGTATGTTGCTAAATTGGTTCTCAAGATCAATAGCCCAAAAGACAACAACAAAAGAAAGATATTAGCCCTGGTCAACCTTAAATCACATGAAATCAAATCACTGTCATCAGATCTGGTCTAATCTTCTGGAATAGGGGTCTCATACTTCAACTCACTAATCATGACATGTCAATGTCATTAAGTCAGATTGCTTTCTAGCACTGAACAAGTTACCATGAGAGACAAGGAGCTTTGGCGCCATTCTGCAACTGGCATTCATTTTCTCTTCTTTTCTCACTGATTTCTCTTTTGTGGCTGGCGGCTTTATATTAACAAGCAATTTGCAGCTCTCTTTGCTAGAGAAACTCTATCTGTAATATGTGGAAAGGAGCTGAAATGTGAAAGTGGAAAACTGCAGACAAAAGATAGCAGAAAAAAAAAAAAGATTTGGGAGAGTAATGCAAATTACTTGCCAATTGTAACAGGAGAGAGTGGGAGTATATCGATGAAAGTGTGTAATTTCAGAGATAAAACAAAATGTGTTGGCAGATATTTTTATTATGTGTTCTTATTATCAAGACAAAACCTATTTACCTATAATAACCAGATGTCATTCTCACACTAAGGGCTTGTTCACACATATGCATGGCAAAAAGGTTAAGAACACATAAAAACGAAGGCGCACGTTTGGCGCTTTTTAGTACACTTTTAAATGCTCCGTTAAACATTTAGGGGCATATTTAATTAGCTTCCGGCATCACGGCTGCCTCCTTCCCGATACCGCTACAAAGCAGATTTTCCTTCGCATCCTATAGGGTTGCGAAGGAAAATCTTTAATGTTGCGGTATAGTAACTGCGCTTTATGTGCGCGGCCACGCAATGCCGGGGGATCCCAGAAGCTAACTGAATATTCCCTAAGAAATGCAATGGTGAAACAAGCCCTTAAGAAACAATTCATTCAATTTTTATCAGCAGGCGAAACAGTTAAATCCAACCCTCCCCCCCCCCCCACTGCTTACAAAAAGATCACCTTCCCCCAGTCCAGCTGATTCTTGTTGTCCTGGTCTGTGATCTTTTGTCTGTTTATAGACTCTCATTGTATGATCGTTTTATTATCTTTACTAGAGAGCTCTTTCATTAATTGTTAACTGTTTTTATTAATGGCTATCTTTAAGTGTATGTGCTTCATGAAAGAGAAAGATGACACTCCTTGTATCGCATAGCTATTTTTGTATGTCATCATTTGCTTTGCACATTGACAATTATTGTTGAGTTGATACTATCGGAGATGCAAACCTGTTATTATTTTGAGCAATGCTTTTAATTTGAAATTTACCTGAATGAGTGATTAAAATGCGTAGTTAGAATGGAAATTGTGCAGCAATGGGGGCGTGCAAAGCATGTCTAATGCTTAGGGTAGGTACACACTACAGAATCTTCCCACCAATGTGTTATCGATTTTACCGACGACTAAATTTCCAATCAATCTGCCGATTCTTGTGTACACACTATACACCATTTACCTTCTTGATCTGTGCTCTTTAGCTGGTCCAAAAACAGTGTAGTCGGTGATTCCTGTCACACATGAAATAAACTCTTGACTTTTTCACAATGTCCTTATAATTTTCGTTAGCTTCTGTGACCATGTTTTTTATATAGAACGAGCAGTCCAATGAAACGACAATCGGTACATTGGAACGACTAACTACTTTCATAAAACTACAACTGCAATAAGAAAGCAGGCTATGCCGAGACTAGGGTGTGAGAAGCATAGTGAGAAGACAATGCTATGTTCCTATGTCTGCAAAATATGAAGAAATAAATGCATACATCCCAACTTTATGCTGACTGTAATCAAGAGGGGGTGTGCTAACGCTGCACGGGGCATTCCCACATTCTCCAATGACGTGTCCAATGCTTCAGGACAGTTGAGAGTTATGGAAACATAGATGCAGAGAAGTAGGAGACTTCTTAGTAGATAGAAGTGGGAAAAGTGTAACAACGCATCTTGTGCAGGGAGAAAGCGGAGCAACGCTCTTAGTGATAAGTGTGCAGGAAGCAGGATGTGCAGGGAGAAAGCGGAACAACGCTCTCAGTGATAAGTGTGCAGGAAGCAGGATGTGCAGGGAGAAAGCGGAGCAACGCTCTCAGTGATAAGTGTGCAAGGAGCAGGATGTGCAGGGAGAAAGCGGAACAACGCTCTCAGTGATAAGTGTGCAGGAAGCAGGATGTGCAGGGAGAAAGCGGAGCAACGCTCTCAGTGATAAGTGTGCAAGGAGCAGGATGTGCAGGGAGAAAGCGGAGCAACGCTCTTAGTGATAAGTGTGCAGGGAGCAGGATGTGCAGGGAGAAAGCGGAACAACGCTCTCAGTGATAAGTGTGCAGGAAGCAGGAGTGCAGGGAGAAAGCGGAGCAACGCTCTTAGTGATAAGTGTGCAGGAAGCAGGAGTGCAGGGAGAAAGCGGAACAACGCTCTCAGTGATAAGTATGTAGGAAGTGCAGGGAGAAAGCGGAACAACGCTCTCAGTGATAAGTGTGCAGGAAGCAGGATGTGCAGGGAGAAAGCGGAACAACGCTCTCAGTGATAAGTGTGCAGGAAGCAGGATGTGCAGGGAGAAAGCGGAACAACGCTCTCAGTGATAAGTATGCAGGAAGCAGGATGTGCAGGGAGAAAGCGGAGCAACGCTCTTAGTGATAAGTGTGCAGGAAGCAGGATGTGCAGGGAGAAAGCGGAACAACGCTCTCAGTGATAAGTATGCAGGAAGTGCAGGGAGAAAGCAGAACAACGCTCTCAGTGATAAGTATGCAGGAAGCAGGATGTGCAGGGAGAAAGCGGAACAACGCTCTCAGTGATAAATATGCAGGAAGCAGGATGTGCAGGGAGAAAGCGGAACAACGCTCTCAGTGATAAGTGTGCAGGGAGCAGGATGTGCAGGGAGAAAACGGAGCAACGCTCTCAGTGATAAGTATGCAGGGAGCAGGATGTGCAGGGAGAAAGCGGAGCAACGCTCTTAGTGATAAGTATGCAGGAAGCAGGATGTGCAGGGAGAAAGCGGAACAACGCTCTCAGTGATAAGTGTGCAGGAAGCAGGAAGTGCAGGGAGAAAGCGGAACAACGCTCTCAGTGATAAGTATGCAGGAAGTGCAGGGAGAAAGCGGAACAACGCTCTCAGTGATAAGTATGCAGGAAGCAGGATGTGCAGGGAGAAAGCGGAGCAACACTCACAGTGAAATGTATAAATGTATTCAGGAAGCAGGATGTGCATGAAGACAGTGGCACTGTCCCAAACAACTATTTCCACAAGTAGAAAACAGGAAGAAACAAAAGACAGGCTTTTGCAAAAAGTAAAACTGCAAAGGGTATAAGCAGCAGAGGTAACAAAATGTAGGGCTATCCTTCCAGAGAATAGTACAGCATGTGAGACATGGTGGAAGGAGACACAAGCGAGCATAACAGGCGCTGATACAGGCTGCAAATGTGGAGTTTTATGTCTTTTGACATTTTGCTTGATTATCTTGCATTCAAGCATGTATTTCTCACACTCCCAGACAAACGAGAGACAATCATGAAAAATGCATTACACTTTACAGGATTGTGGGTTATCAAAGGTTGCAATTTATTTCTTCATTTGAAGGATTTCGATCAAATCACACATGAAGTGATATTTACAACAGATACATGATTGTAAAACTGCCAATCTGTATTCATTGTGTGCGAAAGTATGCTCTAGAAATATACTGTTGGCCAAAATAGGATATTTATGAGCGTTGTACTGTACATAGTTAGCATCTAACATTATAATATGATATGTAAAAGATGAAATTATCCACCCATAAACTCTCCATACTAATGTTTGCTTAATTTCTATTTATTTGAAGGAATATAAATTAGTCATTGCCACTAAAAAGCACACGCTTCTTATAACCTTACTGTATAAAAGACATATACAGCACTTATTTTCTCTGGAAAATCCAATTATCTGATAATCACTGTGTTTTAGATTTGCCCAATCTATTTAATATCTTGCAAGTTATTGAAGGATTTTAAAATAGTTATTTTAAATAAAGCAAAAACGAGTAATACTGATTTCTTTACTTACAAAAGGTTACAATTTATTGGAAATCTGAAAACTGCATAGGGTAATAATTATACCTATAAAGGTCTGCCCACTGCGTGGGAATACTCATTAACATTTTCTCATTTAGTAATAATGAACTCGGATAGTCAGAAACCTACCAGATACTTGTTCAGTTTGGTCAGCAAGGTATCTGTTTTCTTGCAATGATTTGAAGAATATTACATCTGCTCTAAAATGTAGTGATAAAACTGGCATAGGATAAATAATTAGCAATAGCCATGATATAATCTAACTAGAGTTGCTTATAATAAAACAAACGCTTGTTTGGGGAAACAATGGTCAAAACTTTTGTTCAACATATTTTACACCAAAAGTGTGGCACGGACCTATAGGTGGTCTAACCTTGCCGATAAACCTGGAACTTTTGAGCGGCATTTTAGGAAACAATAAAAAATAAACCGCAATAGAGATGATGGGAGCAAATTGGTGGGGAGGAGAGAGTGAGGGAGGTAGGTGGCTTTTTGCATAATATACCAATATATCATACTTGCCAACTCTCCCAGAATGTCTGGGAGACTCCCGCGTCTCACAGACTCCTGGGAGAGTGTGACAATCTCCCGGATTTGACCACTTCACTAGGAAGTGCCCACTTCCTAGTGAAGTGGGCAGAATTAGGTCCCAAACGCCACGATTCCTGGGGAATCGCGGCGTTTGGCCCCACCCCCCCCCCGCTGTCAAATGACGCATTTGCATCATTACGTCACGGGGGCGGGTCCAAAATGACAAGCATTTTGGAGCTCCGCCCCCCATTGCGCCCCCCTTCCCCAGCAGGCTCCCGGGAAAACCAACTTTCTAAAGTTGGTAAGTATGCAATACATGTCTTTACCTGAATACCAGATTAGATTCGACTACATTTCATTGTATTGTGAATGTTTAGCTTGTAGTCCTCTCAAGTTCCTTTTTCCCCCAGTTGCTAAAGTGAGACAATAGAAAGTCCAGTATAAGACCCGAAGAAAATATATGTATTTTTAAGACAGAAATATATACTTATGTGAAGTTACTACATGTATAATTGAGGCATTTAGAAGTATGCAAAATTAGTTCTAAAAATCCAATGGAAATAAAATGAAAAATGTTGCGCACAAACCAGACAGTTGTTGGTTTTTTAAATGTAAAAATTAGATGTAATTTAGCATTTGCCCTATAACAGTAAAAATCATAAAAAATTTGACATATGTTTCTAAGTGAATAATTTGAGGTGCTTGGTCCGAAGTACTTTGATGGATGTTTACTAAACTTAAAGAAGTTTTTCGCTTTCAAGTGATTGTAATTTATTGGTTTGTATATACCCCCCTGCAACTTGTACAACTTGGTATCTTGTATTCTCCGCTTCTTGTGTGTGTCTATTTATAGCACCAGGGAGAGAAGTTTATTTTCATTACTTTTGCATGTGACACAAAGCTGGTGTCCAGCTACAGCTGTGATATACATACACGGATGAAGAAGAAAGCCAGAAAGATGTAAAATGTATTCGGTAAAAGTCGTTGGAGGGTATACACAGGACAATACAATGAAGCAATTAGAAGGTGAACCCCTATAAATAGGCTTCCAATGACAAGTGCAAAATGCATACTGACAGGTGGTGATAAGCCATCTATGGTGTGTTGGCTTATACCAGCGGTTCCCACACTGTGCGCCTAGGCTCCCCGGGGTGCCTCAGCGATCTCACAGGGGTGCCTCGGACAGGGCCCCTTGTAAGCAAGGTGGGGGACAGCTTGGTAATTATTTTGGCTTTGGGGTGCCTTGAAAAAAATATGGATTCCCTAAGGGTGCCTTGAACAGAAAAAGTTTGGGATCCACTGGCTTATACTGTGTTCTGCAGAGGGTCATCATTCAAGTTGTTACTGACCTAAGCCCTTAATAACGCTCAGCCAATCAGTGCTCCCAGCAACTGAACCAAGAGCAGGCAGCACAGTGTGATGGTTAGGAAATAGGCAAGAGAAGTTTATAAAACAGTTACCCCCTAGAGACTATAGGTTTAAACAATCTGCAGAGCAGTGAAAGGGGCTGCCATACTCCCTGAGGATGCATTTCCAGGAATACTCTGCCTATAAACATATTACACAGCTCTTCCCAGAAGGGATAAGCCTGTTATCATCTACTTAAGAACACATTAGTTATTTCAGTTAACATGATGACATGTGACAGTAATCCAGTTACTTAGGTAGTCGGATAATCAGGGGTCCCTGGAGGGGCGCAGGTTTGTGT
The DNA here is from genome assembly GCF_038048845.1 of Mixophyes fleayi. Lineage (NCBI taxonomy): Eukaryota > Metazoa > Chordata > Amphibia > Anura > Limnodynastidae > Mixophyes > Mixophyes fleayi. The sequence continues at coordinate 4,534,755 of NC_134411.1, read as the reverse complement.
TTCAACAAACTCTATAATGTAATTGCTGGCAGATTAAACAAGCCGATTCACACAGTAATTTATGGGTAACATTTAATGCCCTAAATATGGTCAAAAATGGGCATACATTGTAGAGGTGAAGGCACTGTGCTGTTTTTCCTTTCCTAAATGCCAGAACAGTACATTTTTTATTTAGAGATAATCATTATTCACAGGTTGTTCAATGATTTCTGTCATATTTATGTGAGTGTCCATCCCTAGTCAATTATTTTAATTTATAAACATTTAATTTATAAACATTAGAAGAAATTTATGCTGCTATAGATTTTTTAAACCTGTTTTACCTATTGACACATCACCATTTTACAGAATTGGCAGTTAATGCAAAAGAATCCCATATAGTAATTCACATTTATTAATCTCTCTCTCTATATGTTTTTGTTTATACAAGGTAAGTCCCATGACTCTTGCACCCCATTCTTTACATTAATTAATTCCAACTTGTGTCAGGTGAGTCCCAGGTCTCCCATGGCTGCTAGTGCTAGGGAAAGACTTGCCTTTAAAAGCTGTGTGCAGGTAAGCCTTAAGCCCAGATAAAATAGCATAGCATTTGATCATGTTAGGACTGACCAGAATGGGAAGACTTTGGCGTGAGTTGGTCAGCTTAATCATATATTGCAATATGTGGAACTAACATTCCCTGTTTTTAATATAGAACAGTACTTGATATAGCATTAATTATGTGTTTGGAGAGTGCAGAGTATCCCTGTTTTATATATATATATACATATAAACACACACACTATACACTCGCACATCACTGTACTATCCACTTTGATATACAATTCAGTATAAAATATGCATTTATCAGTCACTGATTTCCTGTCACACAAGTGTTCGTAACCTGTATAAACACCATACTTGTCTACCTTTGGCAAGTAGTATCCGGGAGAGGGGCGTGTCTAGAGGGCGGGGCACGGTGAATCGTGTCATTTTGGCCCCGCCCCCACCTCAAATATGCCGTTTTATTGTGGGGGCAGGGCCAAAATGATGCGATTCACTGTGAATCGGGTCATTTTAGCCCCACAATTGCGGGATGCAGGAGATTTGCCAGCTCTCCCGGGAGTCTGTGAGACCGACCCGAATTTCGGGATTCTCCCGGACATTCCGGGAGAGTTGGCAAGTATGATAAATACTGGCCAAGGCATTAAAAGGTTATCCATGCCTGTAGGGCAAGAACAGCTGCAGGGGAGTAAAACCTCCATATGTCACTATCCTAAGCAGGACTGTATCTACATATCGAGAGGATACCGCAGCAAAAATGATGGGATTTTTCACCACAGAGTCTGCTCATCATGGCCCAGTCACTACCCAATAGATCAGAGTGTTCATTGCATTAGTAGTAATCAGACACATTAGTCTGAATTATACATACGTCTTGTTATCCTCACTATTTTTTAAATCACATACCTGCCTGCACAAACTTGTTATGAAGCCATATTACGTTTGTAGTTATAAGAAGTTGGTTTTGTTGGGCTGGACCCCATAACAGTCGCATGGACTGCTATGACTACGGCTAATAGTTACACCACTGAACCTAAGCAGACAGCATAAGGTAATTCTGTCTCCCCGTCATCCTTTTTTCAAAGGTGGATAGAGGAGAGATGGACGCTGACATAGAGATGATAGATTTCTGTGGCCAGTCCTAGCAATGTGGGAGGAACCAGGGTAAATACAGTGTTTTAATGTTTATTTTTCTTATTTACATATTCAATGATTATCATCCTGTGACAATATCTAGTAAATCATCCCCATACCTTACAATAAGGTGCCTGCAGATAAGATTAGCGATCTGTCCCGCAGGAAGCAGGGGCAGTGTATGGGAGTATTAGTACTTGTGTGCTGTAAAGTGATGTGGGAATCGCAGCTGTCAGGCTCGCTGTCATCTCCGCCGGCTTGTGTCTGAGCTAAACCTGTTAGTCTGTGACCTCCAAGACACCAGCATCTGGGAGGCTAAATTGGATAACATCTATTTGTACAGTGCGGTTACTGAATGTGGCAGGATTGTAGGTATAGTTGAAGAGCATATATAACAGTGAAGTGTATATCTGAGCCAAGTTGTAGGGCCGTGATTACAAATTGACATTAATAATATATATATATATATATATATATATATATATATATATATATATATATATATATATATATATATAAAACGCTGTGTGTTATGGAGATTGTTGGGGTTATAGAAATGAATTAGAGCACTGCTGTAAATGTCTTGGGCACGTTCTAATAATTGCTTTATGTGATAGCAGCTAAGGGGCTTTGAGGTACTTTTTAACTTGAAAATGTTTTTATTGAGTTTAGAAAGAAATACAAAATAGACATAGCAATGGTTTCTGGATACAATCCGTGATATCAACAAGCTGTACAATCAACATTGCTGACATTTAACAAAAATACCGTACAGAAGACATAAGATGGCTTTGAGGTACTTTAATGAAGAAGTTTTAGCAAAATCGAACTTTTAATGCTAAATCCCCTCCCATTAAACAACAAAAACACAGAGGACTCAGGCTTAGGAGATACTTACCCCCCCCCCCCCCCTGCGGACACGGGTAACCTTTGCTTCTCCAGGCATGACAGCCTGGTTAAGTTGGAATATAAACTGTACATTGCAATAGCTGACAGTGTCAAACCATAGCTCTGTCCAATCAGCTTATGTGTGACAATGCAACATCGGGGTGAGTATCTACTGAACCTCAGGGTTCCTGAGCATGGGACTTCAGTGATTCCACTATCCATGGGACAGGATTTAGTATTAATGTGGCGTTCCACACTGATAACTGCAGGGTAACTGGTTTGCTTTCATTTTTTCATACCTTGTCCTGTGTATTGCTTATGTGTTGTATGTACCTGTGCTTTCATCTACAGCTATGAAGCAAGTTTCATAAAGTGATGTATTACACTTAGAAAATGTGAATGTGTCAGCTGCGCATTCACATTAATTGGCTGCTATCAAATTGACTCTAATCTGTCTGTCTGTCTCTCTCTGTGTGTATGTGTGTGTTTGTATATCTATGGGAATTTAGACTGTAAGCCCCAATGGGGCAGGGACTGATGTGAGTGAGTGCTCTGTACAGCGCTGCGGAATTAGTGGCGCTATATAAATAAATGGTGATGATGATGATGATGATAGTATGAGATTTATTGTATAGAATATTCTTTCGGTGTATCCTGAGGTGTCCTAAAGGGGGCGCCACTGCTATTATTACTAATGTGTTTTTGAGGCACCTGATAACACGGAGTAGAACAATCTTAAAAATCCTCTTTTTCTATTTACAAAGACTTAATGGAATCCCTGAGACTTTACAGCAAATAATGATTTTAAAGGGCTAAGCCACATGGGGTCTTTTGATTATCTATTATATATATTTATTATTGGTGGCTACTGGAGGCAGTAAGAATACCTTTGTATCTCTGCATGATGCAGAGATACAAAATGTCCTGCCAGTGGTATTTTTGAAGCTAGAGTTCATTGGCGAGCCCTAGTGAAACACCCCTCGTAATGTGATTAAAAATTCCTTCATTGGCACCCTAACACTGCCAGCGAATGGAGACTATGACCCCTGTGTTTCTATTGCACATGCTTTTTTGTATAAACAAATCAATCTTTTAGATGACATCTGCCGCTAAAACGGGACAAGAAGTGTGAGAGCTCACCTAGTAAATGGCACCAGGCTGCACAGACAGGGCAGTGTTAACCCTATTACCAGCATAAAACATCTGAGAATGTTCTGCATCGGGCTTGGTCCTCTAGCAAGGATTCTGGTTAAAGCTATCAGGTCCCCTCACGTAGGGCATAGTGGCCCAATAATGAATGGCACCGGGCACCTCCTACTGCCCATTCTGGTGTCCCTAGGGTAATATGTTTAAGAAATACATTGAAAAATGATTGTGGGTCACCAAGTGTCAGCATGCATTGACAGCTAACTGTTAATGCATATCGTGGTGCCACAAAAGCCTACAAAAATAAATAAAAACTACACTGTAGGTGTTCCTGTTATAATGTGACCGGTCTGGTGCTGATTTCTACATTAGCAGTGTTGCCCCCCCTGTTTTTGCAGCTATCAGCATAGGCTGAATAGCGCTGTGGCTGTTTAGTTATTTTCAGGGGCGGGTACACTTGATAAACGGAACGGTTTGTATCCCAGCAAGGTCTCCAAACAGCATTTGGGGTATATGGGCTTGATTATAAACTGTAAACACATCATTCTGTACCTCCTGTTTAATGTGCTTTTACTTGGCTTACTAGTGCTGCAAAGTAAAAAAAAATACAAACTTTAATAGAACTTCAGTACTTTCAACACCTGAATTTCAGGAGAGGGATTACAGGAGGTTGTTTACATTTAAAGGAAAGGAAATGAATGTCACTGGGCGCTTGAAACCCTGTTCTGCAGCAATAGACCATGTATCTTGTCCTCAAAAAAGTCTCCATTTAATTGCACTGTTCTTTCAAATCATTATGACACAGATCTCAGCTGGAGCAGCCAGTCATGCCGCCTTCCTCTGTTTAACCTTCCTTTGGATTATTGATCACTTCTGTGGACTTCCAGGACAGACTGGCTGAGTAGGGAGAATAATATAGTGGAAAGTCTCTCAGTGCGTTTAGAGGATTTACTCAGAAGTCATGGCCTGGAAATGAGACAAATCTGGCAAAAAGGGTGCTTGTATACTGTATTATAATCTCCAGAATACCAGTTAGAGATCTAGTTATATAGCTCACTAATAGAACCAGCATATAATAAGCACACGGCAATGTACAGGTTCAATCAATGTGGTACATTCATTTTTGCTGTTATAAGTCCTTTTCATTGGCAGCTAATTAAACTTGCCGTAGGAGTCATAACTGTATTTACCCCCAAACTCATTAGACCAACTATCATATATGACCCATACTTGCCAACTCTCCCGGAATGTCCGGGAGACTCCCAAAATTCGGGACAGTCTCACGGACTCCCGGGAGAGCTGGCAAGTCTCCCGCATCCCACGGCTAAAATGACGCGTTTCACAGTGAATCGCGTCATTTAGGCCCCGCGAGAAAATGACATATTTGTCTTGGGGGGCGCGGCCAAAATGATGAGTTTGACCGTGTCCACCCCCTCCCATCCTCTAGACACGCCCCTCTCCCAGATACAACTTGCCAAAAGTAGGCAAGTATGATATGACCACACAGTAATATTGGGCGTAAGATGCAAGTTTCTAGCTCTACAATATGTGAAATGAGAACACTATGCTGTAAGGAGATTGAGGGCAAAACCTTAAACTCAACACACGTAGTAATTTTAAATTCACCATTCCCCCTTCCCTTTTAGCAGGAAGTTGGCTGGTAGCAATATGCAAAGAATGGCATTTAGCAAAGTGGTTTTGCATCAAAATATATATTCTGAGATTCTGCACTAGAAAAGAATAAACTGCATAGTACATCTGTTTATGGTGGGGACGTTCAGCATTGGTATGTTTCAGAAATAATCTGACATAGGCAGTGCATGCAGTAGGGTTCACGAAATGACAGAGAGAGACATTTAATAATTAGTATTGGGTTTTTTAATCAGCATTTATGATCTGAGATTCTGACAACCGTATTTTATGTCCAGTGTCTATTCCTCTGGGATGTCCTCAGTTTTGATTTGGACAATGTGAATGGTCGCAGCACTAGGATAGGAGATGCTGATTTTTTAGGAGACAATGAAAAACCTAATAGTGTGATTATGTTAGTGAGGGAACGGCTGCATGTGACAGGGGCAGTGTCATGTTGTGAGGTGGGGTATGGATGCAAAAAGGTATTCACAGACTGAGGGGTTTAAAAAATGGAGATGTTGCCTATAGCAACCAATCCGATTCTAGCTGTCATGTTGCAGAATAAATAAATAACTAGAATCTGATTGGTTGCTATAGGCAACATCTCCACTTTTTCAAACCCGCAGTTAAGTAAATATACTGCTGAGAGTTAAGTAATGGACAGAGCAGGGTTCCCAATAGCACTGGGTAGTGCAGTCAGGCCCATCAAAGTTCATACGCTCAACTTTTTTTTTAGACTAGATATGCGTTATCCTTTAACACATACATTCAACAGGTGCAAATCTTTATGACCTTGCAGATGAGTAAATATAGTAAGCCCATGGTGGATCATTGTCATATACATCTAAAGTGGCAACATTTGGAAAACATTCTTCTTTTCATTAGAGACCTGTATTGTTAGTTGCAATCTGGGACATGACTACAGACAGCTATTCCCTCATATCCCTGCAATTCTGTAGCTTCCAAAATGTACTTATTCACAAAAGAAACACCACTGATATTGCAGTTTGTGGCAGAATATTAATGACACACTTTTTTTTAGGTCTATCAAAATATTACACTTTTACACAGCATTATAATTATTCTTAGATTTATAGGTAAGGTGCCCACTGTTAGAGCATATTTTATAATCATTCTTCAGCTAAATGCATAGGAAGAAATAATAAAAGTTAAACTGTGTATTATATTTACTAATTTACACACTTCCTTAAAGATAAACACATACAGCAGTTTTAAGTAATGTACAGAGACATAAAGAGTCTTTTGCAAAACAAATGAAATCACAGCTAGCTGACAACTCTGAGCAGGACAGACATCCTGCAGGGCACAGACCCGTCTGAAGATCATGTCCATATTATTAATGATGTCAATGGATGAGAGATTTCATTTGCAGTGCCGTGAGGGAGAGACACTCTCCAACACCCCACACAACTTGTGCATTCATATCATATAGCTGTTTTGAATGTTGATAAATGCTTTGGAAAAAGATATAGGTTGCTGACTCTGCATATATTTACTAGGATAAAAATCAAGGCGAAAAAACAGTGTTTCACTTTGGTAAGTGTTCGCTATAGTTTCGTGCAGTTCTAGGGGTATATTTACTAAACTGCGGGATGTTGCCTATAGCAACCAATCAGATTGTAGCTGTCGTTTTGCAGAATGTACTAAATAAATGACAGCTACAATCTGATTGGCTGCTATAGGCAACATCTCCACTTTTACAAACCCGCAGTTTAGTCTTGGTGGGAGAATTACTGAACATTTTGGGATCTATTTATCAATGCTCTGTGTGAGAACAATTTATCAATGCTTCAAGTACACATAAATTTGAGTATGCAAAACTATGTAAACTCACTTATACTTCCTTGGGGGGAAATAAAAGCTGTAATGAATCCAGAAATAGGGTATCTTGTGAATCATGTACATGTGGGATCCTTCTATCAAAATCTGTTAGTGTTTCCAACTATATTATAAGCCTTCATCCAATGCACCATGTAGCTGTGGACCAGCTGAAAGGACTGAACTTGACAGTAGGAAAGAATCATTTGTCCATTTTACAGGAATACTGTTATGGTTTTACTGTCTTCTTACACTGTCTTTGTGCTATGCTACATTTTACCTGTATTACTGAAAAACTGTTCAATGAAACGGTTTAAACGGCAGACTGTCAACGGGAGCTTTCACCATTGTACATAGTAACTTCCATAGCGGTCACAGAGTAGAGGGCTGTCACCAGTGCACCATCCCACAATTACCATGTTCAACTTAAAACAAAAGCTTATAAAAGTCCTGCCCTCTCTAGAGTGAGTTTATAATTTTGTTTTTGTATATTCTGAGTGAGTTTTTGTTAAAGAAAATATAAATATATATATATATATATATATATAAACATAAGGGTTTCCATACAATAATAATAATAAACAGAACCAAAGTGCACTGCTAAATAGCCCTTTGGACTCTAGAAGGTGCCTTGATCTTTTCACTGTTCTGATGAATGTGTCTCTTGTTCTTTTCCATTTATTTCCTTTCATAGAGGTATAAAAAAAATGTAAGTGACAACTATCTGTCTCCTTTCTTGAAATAAATAGAATTTCACATGTGTTGTTGTTTTGTGCATTATTTGTCTTATGGTTTGGTCAGCCACTGAGTGTTGCGAGTGATTGGTACATTTATGACTGTTATGTGAAAATCAGGCACTCCCTGTAAAATACACTATTATTCAATGTATCATTTCAAGTAAATAACATAAAATGCATGTAGCCTGCACGTTATTGTTTACATACTCTGTAAATCAACCTAAAAATGTTACAAGGGCTTTGATGTGCTGCCAAGCTGGCCTTTTGTCGTGGCGTCACCCACGCTCTCAGGGGCGCACGGAGGAATTTTCGGGGGGGGGGGGTTTCCTCCGCCCCCGAAACAAATAAATTCCTAGAGACCTGCCCCGTTTCGGCTGCACTGTAGTATATAGCAGCCGCGGCGCTGTCAAAGAAGCGTCCGTGGCTGATGTATACTACAGTGCCTATATGTAGGGCACTTTTTAGCGGAGGGGGGGGATTGCGGCAGTTTGAGGAGGAAGTTGCCGTATGCAGGATACTTTCCTGCTCTCCTGGGAGTCCGGGAGACCTACCTGAATTTAGGGAGTCTCCCGGACATTCCGGGACAGTTGGCAAGTATGATATAAATATTTACACTGAATATACCCATATATGCTTAAGACAAAAATAAAATCATCATTGCTTCCGATTGAAGATTATGATACAGTTTGTGTGTGTTCTCCACTGGAAACAAGTATTTTCGACTGTCCCCAGTGTCGGACTAAGGGAGTTACTACAACTAATAATTCAATACTATGCACACATGGATGCACTATGGCTAAGGGTATCAAAACTGCATTAATCCGATCATTATATAAGAGTTAGTTTGTCTGCCATACCCGCTACACAGTTCCAGCTTCATCACCACCATGGTGACAGGGTGAAGCGAAGGGGAAACACCTCTCTTGTCACAAGTCAGAGATTCAGCTCTGAAAACACTGCATGCAGCATTATCAGAGCGGGATCACCCTGGAGTGACAGGGGTGGAGCAAAGCCTCCTCAACCTGTCTACAAAAGCAGAGCTCCTCTAGCTAGAAACGGGAGCACCACGTTTACAGAGGAAGAGAATCTCCAGTAATATTAGGAGGATGCACACTATTATTACTGTTCTGTGGCAGTCAGAATCACATAGTACATATCAATACTGGGCATGTATAGCAGGGGCGGATCTAGAGTTTATTTTAAGGAGGGTGATTTAGTCCCCACCCCCTGTTTTACATCTGTCAGTAGAGGGCTGCCTGCGGCCGCATGCTGTGTGCAGGTGGGCAGAGTATGCTGCCCGGCCGCACTGATTGTGTTTTAAACGCAGAGTGACTGGGCAGGATCCTCTGTCTGCCCTCACTGCACATACTGTGCGGCCGCAGTCTGCACGCCACTGCTGGGGGGGGGGGGGGCTATTGCGCCAATCCCTCCATGGTTCCGCCACATGAATTATTATTATGATTATTATTATTATGAATTATTATATGAATTATTCTGCTGTATATACACAGCACATACCTATTCTGGCAGCACAATAAATGTGATATTACTTTAGCCACATATATACAGAGTGCATACCGTTCAGGTAACGTACATCAAAACAAAAGGGTTATTATAAATAGAACATATTTACATTGGCTATTAATTGTTGGCTTATCACACAGTTCAGTATAAGGCCTTGTCATATTTAATCTTTTTTATTACTGACCTTGACGTTGGCAGGGAAAGTGCCCATATCTGCAGACAATAATAAACTATATGGCTGTTAATACTGAGTTGGATATTAATTCACTAAAAAAAATTATTGGACAAAACAGCAAGATAAGCAGGACAATGGCACAGGACTGTTTTATTAAAAGGGGCATTTGACCCCAGCCTTCGAGGACATAGTAATGGAGCATAGATAGGAGAGGCCCTAAAAGAGGTTTTATATCAGGTCCCTAATGCCAAACAAAGACAATAGACCCTTTGATTCATAATGTTTTATACATGACTCGAAAATATTTTGAATTGACATCTTAAAAATGCAAAAAAACAAAACAAAAAAACAACAGGAACCATGAGCCAAGAGAGAGCACACAGAAAGTCAGGGACCCCCCCCCCCCATATGTTGTGAATGCCTGATCCTAGGTATCCTAAATTCTGTAATCCTAATTAGCCTTAACTTTAGTCTTCAACACTATATCAACTGTAACATTATCCTACACTTTGATTCATGACTAAATCCTAAATGCAACTTAGTCATCAATCTCTAAAACTATCCTGAACCCCCAATACAGCAGTGATCTTACAGCCCCAAGTCCCAAATTACCAAAAAAATGTAAAGAACCCTCACACAGTGTAATTTGTGCAAATGAAACAAACAACAAAATAATGTTTTTGTCTTGTACTGATCGCTTGAGAAAATCTGATACACTCTACTTTTGGCATATTGCTGAAAATGACTTCAGAAAGGGATCTGGAGGCCCACTAATAAGATCTTCATCATCATCATCAACATTTATTTATATAGCGCCAGCAAATTCCGTAGCGCTTTACAATTGGGAACAAACATTAATAAGACAATACTGGGTAATACATACAGACAGAGAGGTAAGAGAACCCTGCTCGAAAGCTTACAATCTATAGGACAATGGGAGTTAGAAACACAAGGGCATGTGCTACATCATATTGCACAATGGACCAGCTAGAATGCAAAGGTAAAAGTATTGAGTGGGCTGTGTGTGTTGCAATGTTGGTCAGAAGGTTGTTGTCTTGCGTTAGCAGTGTAGAGGATGGCAATAGGGTAATCTAGGGAAATTAAGATGATGGTTGAGGAATATCATAACCTTGTCTGAAGAGGTGGGTTTTCAGTGAACGCTTGAAGGTTTGAAGACTAGAGGAAAGTCTTACTGTGCGAGGGAGGGAATTCCACAAAGTAGGTGCAGCACGGAAAAAATCCTGTAACCGAGAATGGGAGGATGTGATGAGAGTGGAGGAGAGACGTAGATCTTGTGCAGAACGGAGGTGTCGAGTAGGGAGATATTTCGAGACAAGTGAGGAAATGTATGTCGGTGCAATTTTGTTGATGGCCCTGAGCCCAAGAATTTCTTAAATTGGTTCCTGGAATGGCAAAGGTGAATTAACATAGATAAATGTATGGTAATGTACCTGGGGCTTGGTAAATGGGATCAACCAAGGAAAAATGCGAATTGATTTAGGACTATTAGTAAACAGTACGCTGTGTGCCATGCAGCTGCTGCAAGGGCTAATAAAACCCTCAGCTGAATAAAAAGGGATAGTAGCACAAAGGAAATTAGCTGTATCACTGTACAGGTCACTTATGTGCCCACAGAGTGCTAATGTGCAGTAACCAATCAGCAATTAGCTTTGATTAGTGTAGTGTCAGTTAGACAATGCAAGCAGATGCACAGTAATTGGCTGCTATAGGTTATTAGCTTGGTAAATGATACCCACTGGTTAGACAGCAGATTGAATATGTGTTATTGAGAACTTATCTATAAGAAAGGCATAGAAGAAGTTCAGTGGACTTGGAGATGGGTAATTATAAGGATAAAATAAATGATTAGACAAACTGGCATTACTTACCTCACAAAAAAAAGATTATTATATATATTTATAAAGCATCACATTTTACACAGAGCTTCACAGAGAAAGTACTACATACAGGGCAATCATAACATATGAGTTTAACATATACACAAACGTAAGTCAGTAAGAATGAGAACCCTGCTCAAAGAGCTTACAATCTAACTTAGAGGTGACCTGACTAGTATGTATAAATATATCCAAGGTTAATGCAAAGATCTGGCTAACAACTTTTGCATACCCAAGACAAATGTCAGAATACAGGGGGGATTTGAGGTGGTAATTGCAAATTTACCATGTGGATTTAAAAATAGATTGGATGCCTTCCTTACCAGAAATGGTATCAGGAAATCAGGAATTAGTAAACAATATAATTGGGTTGCTTGATCCAATTAATTAATTCAATTCCCCTTATGAGGCCCCTGTGTTAAATTGGCAGTTTCATCAGAGGTGGTCCTTGCCTTCATCTGAATTAATACACCTAGTATTTACAAAATATGAGTTGGTTTTTTTTCTTCAAATTTTAACACCAAATCTTAATGTCTACCCATTCCTGCCATGTAAATAGACAACCTTTATACCTATTTTGATTAGAAGTGTAAAAACATATTACAGTAACAATCAGAATACAAGCAAAATAGGATTCATCTATTGGAGCAGGGGCGCACGCAGGATTTTTACGGGTGGGTTTACCCCCCCACCCCAAAAAAAAAAAAAAGAGAGAGAGAGAGCTGCGCATGCGCAGCAGCTCAGTTTCGGCAGTACTGTACTATACAGCAGCCGTGCCGCTGTCAAAGAAGTGTCCACGACGGTGCTGTATACGGCGGTGGACGCTTCTTTGACAGCGTCGCGGCTGCTATATAGTACAGTGCCGCTATGTAGGGGCACTTCTTTAGCGGAGGGGAGGGGTTTCTGGAGACCCAGAAAGCCCCCCTGCGTGCGCCCCTGGGAGGAGAGGATAGAAACCCGGGGTATACATAGTTTAGGTTCTCAATATGATGTAGGGAATAAGATAATCCTTTTGAATGAAGAGAAGTTCCCTCAGAAAAAAAACCCAATACAGTTAGAAGGAAAGAGTTCTTGAAAAGTTGTTCAACACCCGTTCCTCTCACCTACTGAAAGGCCTGGGGGTGACCCTCATCCGCTTCCTTTCCCTCACTGTGCTGCTTATCTGATTGGTTTGAGTTCAGGAACTGGGGGCGAGCAGAGTCGGTTGGGAACCTGGGGCACAGCTGTGCACAATATACAAGAGGCATAGTAAATTTTATAAAGGGTTTGGCTGTGATGTATAATAGGCCCCAAAAACCACCCCCTCAATGACTCAAGCATTTTGGCACAGAATCGTGTCGCCCACATTATATGGAGTGCCGTGGGTAGAAGTGCTGGTATACCATATCATCATATACCGGCTCACTTCAACCACTGATCGGACGAAAATTGCAAGCAGGTCCGCCCGTATTCAAATACAAGCGGATCTCAAGAAACGTTTCCATTTGAATATGGGTAAAAGTAGGCTCTGGCTATATGGTACTCGCCGTAAACAGACACACGGAACACATTGCAGGATACGCACAATACATGTGCAATATAAAGTCCCATCACAACGCACGTAAAAAAATATTAAATACATTAACGACTCTTAATACTATAATCATTAATAAAAATACAATGCAAAAATATTTTCTTTAAACATGAAATACATATCAGGAGATTCTTAATGCCTACTATACATACAATGCATTTTTACAGCTTCTCTTACTTGCAAACACATGTTCTAACATGCATAGAAATCCATCATCACTATCAATTAGCACGTGCACCTGCCCTGTAGCTGTTGCAAGTGGTATTGGTAAAAATCACATATCTCAGAGATTCCCAGAGCTTTAATGGGACAAATGTGCGTGTGCTTGACCTTGGCACGCCTTTGCTGTACATTGTCTAAGTGCATACACCCCTCCCTCCCACATTCTGCCCTTCAAGTCGTAGAGAGTCGTACGCGTCATTTGCGTTGACAGATTACTTACATGCACTTGTGTGCATTGACTTAAAGGCAGTTTCTGAGCATGTGCAAAGCAGTTTCACGCAAGATACAGTACATAACAGGACCTATGTCCAGAGATGAATCAGGGCCATAGTGTCGACAGTGACCAATATAGTACTGTTGGCACCAAAGGGACTGCACCTCATTGGACTACTACTGTTATTTTAGACACATCCCCTATTGTAAACCACCCATGAGGTGCCTCTCCTCTCCTGGAGTTCCACAGTTATCTTTAATAATAGGGTCCAGTGGTAACTCCAGAGAAGGTACATAAGGAGGAGTCCCTAATTATCAGTAGTTGTCAACAGGTAGACAAAGCCTTTAGAGTACTGCAATGTAAAGTGGCACACCGCCAGTGGCGGATCCAGGGAGGTAGGGGGGGCGATCGGGGCGACAGCTGCACACTGTGCAGGTCCGTTCGGTAGTGACAGTGTGCTGCCCGGCTGCTCTGATTGTGTTTTAAACACAATCAGAGCAGCGGGGCAGCACACTGCCACTGCCGAGCGGACCTGCACACATACTGTGCAGCCGCCGGCAGCATTAGAAATCAGAAAGGGGGCGGGGCCTAAATAGCCTCCCCTAAAATCGCCCGGGTATATCAATAGTCTAGATCCGCCTCTGCACACCGCTGGTGGCAGTAAAATTAAGTAGAAGCCTCATTGGTTTCTGGATGGAGGTATAGCTCAGATACAGTATACATCAGATGCTGCTAATCTTTGAAGGTGACAAAAACATTTTTAAATAGTCGCTTATTGATATATTATACAATAGTCTTTATCACAGACTTGAATATAAAATAGGTTTTATTAAGTATTCTTTGTAATAATGTGTGTGGTATAATTGTTTCAGCCTTGTGCCTGGTGAATGACTATGTTCTCATAAAGCGTAGCTAGCATTCATCTGTAATGGAGTCAGCTCGGTTGCCTCTGTTTTTTATTATGTTGCCCTGTTTATTGTGAAAAAAGAAAGAGCACAAAATGAAATTGGGAAAAATCAAGCAATTTAGTAGATTGAAGCAAAGCAAATGTCACGTACAGAATAGCAACAAGGACCAAAGGGTTACTGCTGAGGGCACTACATTTATTATCATGCATTTAGTTATGTAACAAACACTTTTTTTTTTGCATTGCTCTTGACATTATGTGAATAACAGAACAATGACACAATGGGTCTGATGCTGAGGTGGATGTACACCCATTTGTGTAGCGTAAACTCTGCTAATTTATACTGCACATGCACAGTTTCTTGTGACTTCTACATCTTCTCTGGTTTTCAAATTAAAACAAAAAAACAGGTTAAAAATGAAATGTAAACAGAAGTTGTAAAATAATATAAAATTTGAAAAATAATAATATAAAAAGGTGTAAACGATATTGAGCAAAAACAAAAATTCAACTTCACCTTCAGTCATTAAGTTAAAGAAACACTAAACCTAAAATACACAACGTCTCATATAAAAGAGCTATAAATAACATTCCCAAATAAACACAGAATAAGCATATTTAAACAAGAGAGATATGGCAATTCAGCAACCCCTGATGAGCGGTTGTTTGGCACAATCGATATGTTGTGCTCCATCAGTGTGTAAATGTTCTCTATTCACAATTTGACCCAACTTAAAATGTTTGACAATGTTATATTTTAAAATGATTTAACTATAAACTAATATCAAATGCATTTTTTGTATATCAACTTTTAAAACAATCCAAATAGACTTATTAAACTCCAATATCAGGCCTGTCACACAATGGTCAATTGTTTGTGTCTTGTAAACGTCTTAACCATACTTGTCAACTCTCCCGGAATATCCAGGAGACTCCCGCATTTTGCAAGAGTCTCACGGACTCCCGGGAGAGTGTGGAAATCTCCCGCATGTGGCAGAATTCTACTCACTTCCTAGTGAAGTGGGCAGAATTAGGTCCAAAAGGCCGCGATTCACCGGGAATCGCAGCGTTTGGACCTGCCCCCCTACTGTCAAATGACGCGTCATTACGACACGGGGGCGGGGCCAAAATGACGCAAATTTTGTAGCCCTGCCGCCATCATGCCCACCTCCCCCAGCAGGCTCCCGGAAGCCAACTTAATAAGGTTGGCAAGTATGGTTTTAACATCATTTTACTATTTATACACCAGTCTTACTGTTTTTAAATAATACTTCCACCTAAAAATCAAAACTTTTTTGGATGGAAATTGCTGAGATATAGAAAATAACAAATGATTACTTACCTGTGCACCCCTAATCCTAAGGGATAGCTCACAGGGGCCTTGACAACATCAAAGAGTTTGAAACAGACCCTCAGAAGAAGAGAGGATCATTTCCTCAGTCGGTAAGAAGCTTCATGGGAACACCAGATCACAGGCACGGAATATTTTATTATTTTACATATCTCATTTAATTCCATCCAAAATTAAGTTTTTAGTTTGGTTGGAATTATCATTTAAAAACAATAAGACTGGTGGGCAAAGGGTAAAAATATTCCCCTATGATCACTTCATCTTAAATGTCTTCCATTCTGAGCAGCTCATATATCTTTCACGTTTGTGTTTGTTAGAAATAGATCTTTTGTATAAGTAAAAGTGTATCTTAGCTTAAGTGGTCCTATAATTTCCCCACTCCATAAATACATTTATATTTGTGCAATTGACATGTATATTCTACTTTTTTTCATTTCACACATGAAGCAAGCAGTGCAATGTTAAGCAATATAACTGAAGTGCAAGGTGCTCAACACAAAGGTCTTAAGCAAATATTTACAAAATAAACAAATCCAATATTGGAAAAGAATCCATGTATACCTTGCTGCTGTGAAGTTAAACCAGATTTATGGTAAAGCCATCTTACAGCATTTAGCAATGTACCCTGTTTGGAGTATGTCTGTGCACCCCAATGTTTTTTAGCAGCATTTCAACACAACGGGCCCATAGGCAAACCGAGGGGGGTTTCCTAGTGCCTGAAAACCCCCCTCCAAGCCTGGGATACTGTATGCTTGAGGTGGCTGGACCCTGCCCCAGGACCAGCCACTTTGCAGATTGTGTGCAGATCGTTTCTGTCTGCATTGTTCACAGCCATCTCTTCCCAACAAGTATTGAAAGCAGCAAGAACAGGTAGGAGAGAGCAGGACAGTCTGTCAACTGTTCTGACACAATCAGGACTTTATCCTGATTGTAGGGACAGCTGGGAGGTATGTCCCTCTTCACACGGCTCTGCTCGAAAAGGGAGAGCTGTGCCCCTAACAGTAGTGCAGGCAGCATTGCCCACTGTCTAAAATTATAGCGACGCCCTGAAGCATGCTGGCCACGCCCGCTGGCGGTGTGGCATGGAAACCCCTCTGTACAAATTCTGCGTTTGCCCCTGGGGCCTGAGTCATTAAGGAGAGCAAAGCGTAAAAAAGGAGTAACTTTGCAAACCCATGTTGCATTGGAGGGGGAGTAAATTTAATAGGTGGTGACAGATTTATAGTTGGGAAAGGGCATGTCCTAGACCAACTTTCAATGTAAAAATAAAGCTATCTAGTAATTGTGTGCTACATGAAAAAAAAACTGCCAGTATTTTCCTTAAGTGCAAAATAATAAGCTAATTTGCACCCCTTACATTGTAACATGGTTTGTCCATGAGCAAACCTACTCACTTTTTTTTTTTGCTTTGCTCTCCTTAATGACTCAGGCCCAGTATTTTATACCCAGCAGTGTCCCTCACACTGTACAAAGAGTGACCAGCACATTAAACACAACTGTGATCAGAACCGCTAGCATTGCTTAAGTTCCCTGGGTCCCAGTGCAGAATAAGACCTAGGCACCTCTTGACATCCACCAGCACCATCCCCAATGTCATCTACATTTATACATTCAGCATACCCACGCGTTCTGCCATGCTGCCTAGCATTATGGGGCTCTCTGGAATCGTTCTTTGTGTCTTGCCTGCTCCTTTTATTATCTCCCATATGGTGCCCCCTTGTCTGTTCTCCAGTTATCCATTATTTTATACCCAGCAGTATCAAACAAATTACATAGAAGAGTGTCCAGCAAATGTCTAGAATCTGTCATTGTAAACTTGTGAGTGGGCTTTGACTGAAGGTGCTTTATGTTTCTAGTATGAATATTACTTTTAAAAAAGCATGTATGCATTGTACATCATACTAACATAGCATATTACACCCTCCAGTGACCTGCACTATAGACGCCCAAGTGAACAGCATGTTGAATGCAGCAAAGACTTGCAGGCTAAAGGCACCAGTGTACACATCATTATATGCAGTAGTGACCAGCCATGGGCATACCATGGTAGCATTTGTTACTTGGCCCAGTGATGAGACGGACCATCATGGCCCTGTGTAGCTGCCACCCATTTTACTCAGCTCCCCTTTGCCATCTTCTCTAAGAACTGTGCTTAGAGGTGAATAAACCGGTGTCCATGTGTCCGGTGTTCATGTTCAGTTGGAAGTTTAATTAGTTGCTTGCTATGCGACCACTGACACCACTTCTGGTGCCTCAGAACAACGTATGAATGAGCTGGCATTCTGTGGCAGCAATTACATTCTGCTCAAAGGAGAAGGGGGGACAGAGATGCTGGTTTTCTCTATAACCAGGAACTGCAGACCAGCACACAGTATTTATAGTTATGTCCAAACCATTATACCCAGCAATGAGCAGAATAGTGTCCCTTTAACACACTCTACCAATCACAGGACCACTTGTGATCCACAATGACATGGCTAGGTCTTATTATCAGCATTACAGAAATCCTGCAAAGGTCATCAATAGCAAGGCATGCCCTACTACAATAATGTGTATAAGATACAGAGAGAGATAAAACACACAAATGAATATAAATGCCTGGTTTGTAACCATTAAGGGAGCTTTTACAATACAAAGCTAATTTCCAAATGCTTATCTTGAAAACAAACTAATATCCAATGCATTCCATTCCCAGGAGGCAAATTGTGGCTCAAATTTGATTTAAAAACAGCTGTTTTTTTAATCTAGCAGGTACATCTCAGAGCATGGATCTAGAATTCACTATTACCATGCCAGACAACCATGTCTTTAGACTGCAGACACTCTTCCTGTCTCTTTCCTTTAATCTAATAACTTCATTCTAAATAATAAAGACATATCCTGAAGGACATTTGTACAATGCTTAAATACACACAAAGGGATGTGCTAGGGACGAACTGTCCCAAAAAAGAAGAGCTTGGCACCATTTTCAGTGCCATGACAATTTGCTCCAGTTAGCTTTAGTTTGCTAAAGTAAAAAGTGACTTACTGTAAACCAAAAAATCTCTGCCACATACTAAAAATTAAAATGTGCAACTTCTTGAAGTTCCCTATAATAACAGGGGCGCACGCAGGATTATTTAGGAGGGGGGGGGGGGGTTCTCCCCCCTCAAAAAAAAATTAAATAGGGAGAGAGCTCCATTTCAACAGCACTGTACTATACAGCAGCCTCGGCGCTGTCAAAGAAGCTTCCGCGGCGGTGCTGTATGCAATACAGCACCGCCGCGGACTATATAGTACAGTGCTACTATGTAGGGGCACTTGTTTAGCGGAGGGGAGTGGTTTCTGGAGACCCAGAAACCCCCCTGCGTACGTCCTGAATAAGAAGGGACAAATCATGAGGACGATGAGAGGCATTGGAAAAGGACGCACACTACATTACCTAATGAACATTTTCTAATCAGAAAATGTTCAGTAGGTAAACTTCTCTTCTCTTAAAAGTGTCTAGTTTCTGCACCATCCACTCCCACTGTTCTCTCTCACCTTAAACCACTCTCTGTGCTCCATCCACATAATCCTCTCTTTTGGACACCTATCCTACCCATACTTGTAGTATTTTCAGCACAGTTCTCTTCAGAAGACACTAATGTCTAAATGCTGTGGTAGAATATTCATTTCCAAAAAGTGTGGTCCACGAATTTTAGAGGAAGCAAATAAGGAACGTTAATCTTTGGATGTGTTACACATAAAACATGAAATACTGAAGACATCTACATGACTGGCAGTAACTGTGATATACCTAGAACTAATTAAATGCAATGATCCCTAAAAGTGTATTCTTCAGCAGTAGTAACAGTGACAATAGTTTCAAGATGAATCAGAGAGGTCAGAGGTCTCAAGAACGATGGTTCTATAAGATTTTCATGTGGCTACAGGAAAAGCTGGTGGTCATGATGATGAAACATTGTATTCCGGAAAAGCAGCAATATTGTGTTTGGTGGAAATGCTTATTCATCCCCTTCAGCCAATCGCTTTTAAATTACTCTGGCCATTAGGGATTATGAAGAGGTAAAAGGATGGCAGGCAACGCAAATATTCCTCTTCACTGCCTGATGGCAAGGAGCAGTAGTAAGGTAACTAATACTGTTTACAGGTCAAATAGGTCTAATGACTGGTCAAAGAGTGTAGATTAGTGGTCAGATGGTGATAATGACTGTTAAAAGGGTGCAGGCTACTGATCACAAGGCAATGACTACTGGTCAAAGGGTGCAGGCTACTGATCACAAGGCAATGACTACTGGTCAAAGGGTGCAGATTACTGATCACAAGGCAATGACTACTGGTCAAAGGGTGCAGATTACTGGTGAAATGTATACTGGATACTGGCCAAATAGATACTTCTGTCACCTCCATCTTTGAAATATTGCTAGAATGAGCTCTTTTCTTGGTTACTAGTAGACGGTTGTCTATTACAACTCAGATGGGTGCACACTGGTGAAAACTAATATATTTGGTGCAGTGAAATTCGTCACCTTCAACTCACTTCTCTGCCCACCTACATAACTTCCTTCACAGCCCATAACTTTGCCACCTACTTCAAAGACAAAATCAACATTTGATCCCGTAGACATCACCAACCTTATCCTATACTCTCCAATCCACACTCAGTTCATCCCCTCCATTAACCGAGGACAATGTCTCTGCACTCATCTTATCCACCTTTAACCTTCTCCTATATAAAATATATAATATCCACCAAGTCTTCTAACCTGATATACTTCTACCACCTTCAGCTCGTTTTCTGCCCAAATGTACTAACTTCTCCTCCCTCCCAGTCCATGACTTTGCCACCTATTTCAAAGACAAAAAAAACAATTTTTCACAACATCCCCTCATGCCAGATTCTGCACATACCACCGACTTTTCCTACACGCTCCAATCCATCCTCCGATCATACTCCCCATTAACAGAGGAAAAAAATCCCTGCACTCACCTCATCATCTCAACCTACAACCTGCCCCCTGGATCCTACTCTTTCCCTACTTTCCTCTCCGTCTCACCCACTGCGAACCCACCTCTCGGTCACTTCCTTAACTTCTTTCTCCTCTCTGGCATATTTTCATCTTCCTATAAATATGCAATCATCTCACCATTCCTAAAGATGACATCTCTCGACTCAGCCACTCTCTCCAACTACCACCCTAATTTTTTTCTCCTTTCCTTCAAACTATTTGAGCCACTTAGGTGCAGCCACCAATCTTGTTAGTTCTCCACTCACTTCCTTCCAAACTGTCTGCAATCGGACTTCTGGACCCAAATTTTCAATGAGTCCACCCTCTAACACTGATCAATTATCTACTTGCAGTAAAGTCGAAGCTCTCCATAATGATGCTCCTGAATCTCTCTGCTGCATTCGACACTGTTGATCACCCTCTTCTCCTGCACACCCTTTGGCCCTCATGACAGAGCTCTTTGTCATTTGTGACACAAGTATTTCCTTTCCTACTTATTCAACCACTCTTTCAGCGTCTGTATCTCTGACCCCCCCCCCCCCCCTAGTCTCTTATTGCTTCTACCTTTGAAATATTGCTAGTGTGCTGATCATAATGAAAATGAGTACCAAATAAAATATTGAGATATTCTCATTAATGGTTAATCCAGCAATAAATACGCCAATGCATAAAAAACTAAGAAGCATAGTATTAGTTATTCATTGCAGGCCCGTGAAAAAACCTTGCATATTAGTTACGTTTTTAGATGACCTTGCTAGAGTGAAACACAGCAGTATGCAAGCACAGAGGTATCTCCACATCCACTGACTTTCTATCTCTGGTGTATATTAGTAAGCACACAGTAGTTCATTGAGCTCACACATCATTCCCTGATTACTTCACACTTTACAATAACAGGCAAACTAGTGTAATACAAAGTACTCATGGTCCTGTATATTCCTTTTAAATAATAAATCATAGAACAGCACTGTAAAGGAATAATACATAAAGTTCACTTACAGATATTTGCCACAATAGGAACAGAGAGTAATAAAAGAGAAATAAGTTTGTCACAAGAATGTAACACTTTTATTTAAGTTTTAACATGTGGCAACTTATTATTCATAAAGTTCTGGCATCATGTAAATGTGTCAACTCTGTTGTGTGAGAGATTAATTATTATTTAGACACATTCTATAAAGCTATTTGGCATAAGTTAGCAACCTTACACTTCAATTCTTTCTCTTCCCAAAAAACATTAACAAATGTAATAATAAATAATTTGACAGAAACATATGTTAAAGGGCTTAACACATTTATTAGTTGCTTTTACTTATTAACTACTGTACAGGTGCACTTAAAGTGCATATCCTGGAGGCCTCCTTCTTCACCCTTCACAATAACCTTCAACTGTCATAGCTCAGCTTAACTCATCTAAAATAAAGACATAGAGACTGTATAAAGGCTAAATAGGTCGCAGTTTATTAATAATTAAAAATTTGGTGGTGGAGAAAGTCCACTGTGGGGCAGCTAACCAGCTGATTACCCAAATCATGCGTGGATGTCGAAATGGCCCTGAATCCACTTAACACGGGGGAACTAATCCCTTACTGCTTGGCCAGCGCTAAATTTGGCGGCAGAATGTCTACTCCCCCTGGACTCACATTGAAGTGCCCTCACGAAGCAGGTCAAGGAATCCCCACACAAAAGGACTAAGAGTCACCAATACCTCAAAGCTGCCAATCAGCGATAGCATCGTATGTGTCATCCGCTGATCGCATTGCTCTTCCTACCAACTGTGACTGTTCTGTGCCGATGGGAAAAGGTATGGTTAAAACACGCAATGCACATCAGCAGCCTAAATCCGTCATCAGGGGTGGCTGGGGGGGCTTCTTGTAAAGAAGAATGAGGCTGTCTAGACAGCTGGAGGGGACTTATATAGAAATCCAGGACATTCCCAACTAATACTATTGGTCGGCCTGGAACAGAGAATATTAACTCTTTGCAGGTAAGTGTAAAGTTACAGAGGCACACATTGCGTTTACGTGCTTTCGTCTATAGGGACTCTCTTATAATAAACTGCATATCCTGGAAGCCTTCTTCTTCCCCTTCACAATAACCTTCAATTGTCTTATCTTAACTTATGTAAAATAAAGAGACAGACTGTATAAAGTGGCTAAATAGGTCACAGTTTAATAATAATAATTGAAAAACTGGTGGTGAAGAAAGTCCACTGGGGGGCAGCTAACCAACTGATTACCCAAATCAAGTGTGGAAGACGCACTGGCCCTAATCCACTTAACACAGGGAACAAAAACCTACTGCTTGGCCGGCGCTAAATCTGGCATTAGAGTGACTACTCCCCCACTAGACTTACGTGCCCTCACACTAAACCCCCACACTAAAGGACCAAGAGTCACCATTACCTCGGAGGGGGCAGAGGCCTGCGGCCAATCAGCTATAGCACCATATGTATCAGCCGCTGATCACAGTGCCCTTCTACCACTGCTGGCATCCTTGAGGGACCAACAGTCCGCCACCACCTGACCTAAGAAAAACTACAGATTTTGCTATAAATCTGCTTTATAAACCTACCTAACCCTCTGTAGTGAGGTAGACCCCATCCTTACGAAATAGCTGGACTTGGTCTACGGATATCAATGGGTGGTCGATTACGAAACCTCCCAGAGTTTTTATAACCAGTTTTACTGGCAGATTCCTTTATTAAATTTGTCTTGATCTTCTGGGGGACCTTTGTTCTCCAGGATAGGCGGAGAACTACTGTGGATCAGACAAATGACGTAGTCGGCCATTTAGCTTTAATGGCCATCAAATCCCGCCAAATCTTAATGATCAAGTCTAGGGACTTCCCTTTTCCTAGATCATTTCCTCCCATGTGAATCACTTGAATGTCGGGCAGACCCCATTGGTCGATTAGACAAGTCAGCCAAGGGAGGAGGTCATGCCAGCAGAGGCCTCATCTACCCATCCAATAAATCTCAACCGGCACCAAGAAATAGGAATAACTCTCAGCTATTTTTTGTCTGGCAGTCCAGAACACATATGAGTGACCTATGATCCAAATGCATTTAGTTTGATTCGGGAGACCTGTGAAAAGAAGTTGCTCAAAGTCAGCAAACAGCAACATATGCTATGCTGTGCGGTGAAAATTTCATCCGCTCATATGTACTCAAGAGAGTTGCCTTAAGGCACTGGGTTGGGGGTGGTGGAGCAGGGTGGGAGGCACACTATAATCAGGCCTTGATTCAGGGAGAAAATGAGAAAAATCCCTTCATGCCCTCATAAAAGTGACAAGCAGCAGAGCGCTGGGTTAGCATATGGATCAGGGAAGGGGGGAGGAAGTTGAGAAAGGGTAAGAAGATAGAAGAGAAAAAACAGTAGAAATGCTAGTATCAGGTCTAATGTATTTCTTATATGTTGCTAATTTCCATCTAACGAGTGTCTTGATGGCTGCTTCTGATGAGCCATCTAAAGCAGTGGACATAGCTGCCCCAATCTGAAAGGAATGAGTGCCATATTGGGTCGAGTCTAAATCCAGAATTGGTAACGTTCTTTTAAATAGTGCTTTGAAATTGATACCCTGTGAGTGGAAAACCATCCTGATGTGCTAGAAACAATGGGCAATTGGGAGGTCTCATCGTGCAGTTACCTCATTAATGTTAGTGGGCAAATCTCGGTATCTGTCTGTGAGTGCAAGTGTACACAGCAGCCTTTGTCTGCATGGTCCATTTTAGACTTGCTAATTTTGCATGTCAGGTGAGTTTCTTGTATTGTAAGATGTTTCTTGCTAATAAACCTGAGGATGATTTTAGCTTGGACTGCGCGACAAGTTCAGAAATTCTAAAAGCCCCCAAAAGAGCAAGCACAATTGCTGTGTGAAACAACAATAGTTTATAATAATCAGGCGTCACGGATTGCAGGGTCTGAACTAACTGGCACAATTGCGGTAGATCTACAGGTCTCCTTGAATCCTCAGGCACTGGTCTATCTCGTGACCAACCATTTAGAGCTTTAGATATTATAAAGCTCTACATAACATCTACGGAGCCGTGCAGGCGTGCCATGAATGATATACCTGCTAGAGAAGCAGCCATAGCTGTCTTGGATGTCCTCTCCCTATAACATTTCCATATGATGGCTACAATGGAATCACGCTGACCTGATTCTGGAGTCCCCATTGAGTTCAGGAAATGAGACCACTGCTGCCATGCAGTAAAATAGGCACATATTGTGGATAAAGCCAGTGAGCTTTCCGCAAGTACTGCTGTACCGGCTTGATGATCTGCCAAACACCAGAGGGACATGGGGTTCCTATAAGGTTAGCAT
Organism: Mixophyes fleayi; assembly: GCF_038048845.1. NCBI lineage: Eukaryota > Metazoa > Chordata > Amphibia > Anura > Limnodynastidae > Mixophyes > Mixophyes fleayi. The sequence continues at coordinate 4,509,655 of NC_134411.1, read as the reverse complement.
GCAGTGCCAATGCCTTAAAAAGGCACCATTGAAAACGCTATAGCACAACTGCAATGCCGTACTTCATCCCCGGAATGTGTTGCGCGTTAAACGAGATGTCATATAAGGTGGCGCAGCAAACAAATGGGGTAAGGGGACAATGCGCTCTGTTTGTTGATAGAGTGAACAACACCCAAATTGTTGCACCAGAAAACTATGTGGTGACCACTTAAAACTGAAGCCCATAGCTCAATTGAAACAATCGGGAAGATCTTGAGAACTAAAAGGTTGGACATTATGCCACCCAGCCCAATGCATGGCTTACCATTTATTGTTCAGGTTAGTGCAAAAGCCTTGGGCTCCTGAAGCGTTCGTGTATAGATCTAGTTGATTGCTAGATGCGTTTGCCATTAAATTCACGTAGAACCTTAGTCATACCTGTAGATCGTCTTTGATTTTGTGAGATAAATGCAATGCTGCGTGTGGCCTGGTCCTACCTGCTGTGGCCCTTTGCAGTTTTCTGCAGAAAACTTGCCACATGGAGATGACCCGACATTCAAAATTTTAGTGCTCTAAAAGGGACGTTGCATAACTGTGTCAAATATGTGCTTTGAACATGTGCTATTGATTCTATGAATTTTTGTATTTTCTCTTGAGAAGCTGACAATAACCTGCCACAGTGTCGATTTCTATCCCCAAAAAAGACAAGCGGGAAGTTGGTCTTTCCATATTGTCGTTTGCAATAGGCACACCTAACACAACAAATAGCTCTTGAGTCTCTGCTAGCATGTTACCGCACTGCAGGGATCCCGCTGGGCCTATTATCAGGAAGTAGTCCAAGTAATGGGCTATTCCGTGATATCCAGTTCCTGCTTGAATGCAGCAATGTAGGAATGAATTGAACCTCTCAAAGTAAGTGCGAGAAATTGAACAAACCATGGGTAGGCAATGGTCGATGCAAAACCCGTTCTGGTGTCTGAAACCCTTGAATTTAAAGGACTCTTGATGTAATAACAACAGACGAAATGCCGATTCGATGTCTAGCTTGGCTAGTAGAGCACCGAGACGCTATTCCTGTACTGGAGCCAGTGCGGATTCAAACGATTGATAATGATTCATTGTGCTGTCAAGGGGGTCTATGTGCTGTGAAGGGAGCATCATTAACAGAGCCATAGGCCAGGTACGATAGATGTTGGAAAAAGCCAGAATTTGCCAGGCATCCTCTTGGGTACGACCCCTATTGGGGAAACTACTAGGTTGGGAAGGTACGGGTATTTAAAAGGGCCTAACATGTGACCTAACTTCTTCTATATATTTTTCAGCCAGTACTTCGGGGAAGACGTATGCTGATTTTAAGGACTGGCAAATGGGGGGGTTCGAAAGTCCCTTGAACTGGGATCTGATATGCTCCATGGAAACCATTTTTCAAGAAGGCGGCCAATTTCTGGTCTGGAAAAAGACTAAGCCATCTGTCTAACGCTATGAGATCAATTGTTGAAGGGGATTTGGAGTGTAGCTGCTGCCAAAGTGCCTCTATCTGCATTGGAGGTGGGCCTGGGGCATTCCGTGGTGAGATGTGGACCTCTACAGGTTGAGAACACGTGTCGGTATTTGCATGCTGTACCACGCAAGCAGGATCCGAAGTTAAAAACATAACATTTGCTTTTAAAGAGGAGAGATGATGGTGCCCTCACTGATGAATTAAACCGTTTTTGACCAGCTTATATTGTGGCATGACTACTAAGTAGCAGTAATGTTAGCAGTGGAATATGCCATGTGTTTGACATGCTTTTACTACTGGATAAACATAGATAACAATCTCCCAAAATGAATATTTGCCCCATGTTTCAATCAACATGTCCCTCACACAGACAAGAACCACCACCTGCAACAGAGCACAGCAATGCTCACATGAGGTGGTAGCAGTCAAAAATAAGTCTAAAATAAAACATCAACATGCCTAAAAATCAGATAATTGGACACATTGTCCAAAAAAAGAAAAGACTTAAAAATATGTTTTCATTTACAACAACTTCAAGGCAGTACAAGTGCCTGAGTGGGAGTAGGAAAATGTGTGGAAACCAGGAATGCCCCTTGAGAGGGCGATCAGGAGAAAATGCGCTTGCTCTATAAATAAAATCGGGGTGGCAGTTTGTAAATGTTCAACTTCAAAACATGCGATTTTAGCCTCCATTTTGCTTCTAGCAACTTTTTAGATTTCAAACCTGCACATAAAATCGCCAAACAATGTCAGGTTCTGCAAAATCATAGTTTAGTACATTTACCCCCAAGCATTGTTGTGCAGCCCCCTTTGCCTTCCTATGATGGATTATATGATTTCACGACTTGGTCAATGAATGTGATACCTCCACATGTAAAAATAGCCCCCAAAACATCGTCAATTGAGTTGCAATCTAATGTTGATTTAAATAACAGGTGTAGAATGACAATTTATTGATTTGATATTGCCAATAAACATCAATGCCGCAACAAAACTGGTTGAAATAAAATGGCAAAAGAAACCTTTTTGTATCTTAGTGTGTAATTTACTGTTTCTGGAAATAGGGCTTTCTAGAACAAGGGCAAAACTAGTGTGGTCGCAGCCGAAGGGCCACTCAGCTATGGAACACAGTGTAGCTGTCAACCCTACTGTACAGGAACGTGGTCCCCGTTGGTGTCAGCAGGAAGCTGAGTGACCATCAACATCAAAGCATATAAAGCCCCAGGATTTCATGCGAGCCAGCATTCTGGGGCTCTAACATGAAATTCTGGAGCCCCAGAGCAAGGAATAAAAGGCAGAACGGCACACAATAGATGAAGAGGAGGTGGGTGGTAACGCTCTATGGTAAATGAGGGGGGGTGGAAGGGTGTCCCTACCTAGAAACCATGAGGGCTCTATTGAAATGTAGTTAGCTGCCAAAGTTCTAGTTATCACCATCATCTATTTATTTATATAGCGCCGCTAATTTCGCAGCGCTGTACAGAGAACTCATTCACATCAGTCCCTGCCCCAATGGAGCTTACAATGTAAATCCCTAACATATACACACAGACCGAGGGAGACTAAGGGCAATTTAATAGCAGCCAATTAACCTACCAGTATGTTTTTGGAGTGTGGGAGGAAACTGGAGCACCTGGAGGAAACCCATGCAAACAGAGGAGAACATACAAACGCCACACAGATAAGGCCATGGTCGGGAATGGAACTCATGACCCCAGTGCTGTGAGGCAGAAGTGCTAACCACTTAGCCACCGTGCTGCCCATGCCCCTGTTCCAGCAATAAAGGGGCAGAGATGAACAGTGAATTAAATTATTTGAAGCACACAGGTACAACTATATTCTGATGTGCTATTAATTCAATAACTGGCAATTCATTGTGCCACATTAGCACTAATATGGTGCTGATGTTGGACCCAAGCAAATATATGACATTACACATGTTGTGTTGTCAACAGGAATGCTTAACACTGCCTAATATCCACATCACAGCCGGAGTTAACAAACAAGCGGATTCACGCAGAGGTGAACAAGACACTGAGAAGAATAAAATCAACACACGGAGAGTACAGTATCTCACAGAGATTTAGCACCTCATTAACCAAACAGGGAGCTTATTTACTAACAGAAAACTACATGAGTTTTGTCACAGGATAAACACAGTGCACAATCCATACATGAATCTGCTCCCTATAGCTTCCCCCTGCCCTAAACCCATGTCCTGCATTGCCACTGTTTTTTCCCCTATGTCTCGAACACATTCATCCATTAAAATAAATAAATAAAAATTACATAAAGTGCAAATGTGAAGCGTACCCCTGGTGGCCGTTGCTGCAATTACATGCGGTCCTTTCTGCCTCGGCTAGTTGGTGGCTATGGGCTGCCAATATCAGAGTAACCCCCTTCCCCAAAATCTCAAGAGTTTAACACAGTCATGACTTTGAGTGGTGCATGGTGCAATAACAATAATATTGGGTGCCAGGTGATCTTGGCTCAAACCAAGAAAATGAACTCCTCCTCCAGCACAGAAAAGCATATTAGTTGAAGAGCACTTGTACATATATAACTCCAGGCTCCACTCACCACACACACAGCATGTTACATATCAGACGCTGCTGCTGGGAGCAGTAGTTCACAGGCACAGACCACAGTTGTATAACACAGACTCTTGAAAACTAAATTATGCTCACCCAGCTGCAGGCATACATACAATTCACAGGTCCACAGGACCTCCATTCCACTCTCCATAGACTCCTCTGTCATGCAGTCTCCAACCTTCCCATCAGTTGTTCTTCCCAATTAGCCATGGTACACCAAGCAGCGACCACCCCCTCACAATATGGGGGTCTTCCCAAGGGGGCTCCTCCATGAGATGCCCGATAGAAGGAGCACTCACTGCCTTTCTCCCTGTAGTGCCCACCAGTGTCTGCTTTTGTTCCTGGGATACCCCTGAAGGTGAGGCTACCCCTGCTGTTACCTGCTGTGTGCCTTTTACTTGCTCATGGGGCTCTACCCCCTTAACATAATGGGGCTTTCTCATCATTCTCTCCCTTGATTACCCCCTACAAATCTGTGCCTCACACCAACTGCCCCAAAATGGCAATATAGCTGCTCTCCTCCCCTAGTCGCAGGAAACATGAACCTTTAAAAGACTTGGGTCTCCACATAAGCCAGCGCTGCGACCTGCATCACCGGCTGTCACTAACGCGTGGCCTGCGCCTCATCTATCATATCTACCTTCAGTGACCTCGGCTGCTGTCGCTGGGGGAGGGGACTAACACTTGCAAGGAACGCCACAGGTGCTACCCAAGTCCCTCGAAGTGATGGAATACAGGTTTGTACATAGGCAGCTGGAAGAGGAATGAAAGTACAGTAACACACAGAACAATAAAGACTGTTATTTTATAAATACTGTGCTGTGTTTAATAAACTTACAGCAAAGCCCAGTATTTACTATAGGAACTATTCTAATTGAACACCTGTATTACTACAAACTTAACTCTGATAGTTAAAAAATAATATAACTGAATGGACCTGTACACATACGCTGAAGGTCATTTACGAAGCCCATAATGGTCACTACACAGTGCAAAAGCGTGTGGCCTTGATTTATGCAAGTGTGCCTACATTTCTGCTAGGGTGCATACGTTCACAGAGCAAGAGAGATGCATTTTCAATGAAGCAGCACAGGCCAAGGGGAAGAGATGGGTGGAGTGCAGGGTTGGTAGCAAAGTAGGACGTAGCGCACTAATGAGCCTTATTTTGTGGAGCACAATTATTGAAATGAGATTGAAGAGCAGCATTTTCAGCAGCGTTCCTTGCCATGTGTGCTGGTGCTATTTCTCCTGTATAAAAGGACTTGGAATTTGCACCAGCTCCCAGCTCCTCCCAGCTGTTTTGGCACCAGACAAGCACATTTTCGGGAGCCCTCTGAACAATATTATAAAACACTTTAAACACAAAAAATCGCCACCTCTTTTAAAGTCATTCCCTCTGACCTCACACTCTCATGACTATTTTATAAGCCATAAATGAGTCTGACGCAAGCAGTATTTTAGGAGGAAAAAGATTTGGAAAGTGTATTAAATTCATAATAGTGGCACCAATGTTGGAGGAGGTTAGACTTTGATGATGCACAGTGCACTGGTAATGATTTGGCCATCTCTGCATATTGTGGGGCACTTGTTGTCTGCGGAGAGTCTCCATAGAGCAGATAGTGGGTGTACTGAAGTGCACTGAGAGGACCATCATCAATGACTTTCACTTTCTTACCAGTGTCGGCGACCAATTTAAACGTCGTCTGCAGCATTCTTAAAAAACACAATACATAATGCTGCCGGAAGCCTTTGAGGACACTGTGGGCCTGAGTCATTAAGGGGAACAAAGCATTTAAAAGGAGTAACTTTGCACCTGGGCAAAGCCATGTTGCATTGGAGGGGGATTTATATTTAAAATGTGGTGACAGATTTATAGTTGGGGTAGGGCATGTCCTGGATCAACTTTAAATTTCAGTGTAACTATACAGCTATCAAGTATTTGTGTGCTAGATGAAAAAACAGCCAGTATTTAACTTATGAGCAAAATAATAAACTAATTTGCACCCCTTGGATTGTAACATGGTTTGTCCAGGAGAACATTTACTCCTTTGTTGCCTTACTCTCCTAAATAACTGGGGCCTCTTTCAGTGTAATTTAAAATAAGTGTTTTGTTAATATATTAAAATATCGATAATCAGTTGTTTACTACACTCAACAGTAGCCATTTCTTATGTAATTATACATGTAAGGAGTCGTGCAGGTTTAGTCTGACCAGCTAGGGGTAGATCACGACTTGTTAGGAAGTGTATTAGGAATGTTATAGGGTAAATTCGGGACTGGTTAGTGTGTACATTAGTAATAAAAGGAACAATGTGGAAGCAAGTAAGCTGTTGATTTTTGTTTAGAAAATAATTACCGTAATCCCACTGGCCATGATAATTAAGTAGCACTGCAACATATATTGTTGAATGCACGTTTTATAACCAGCAATGGCGAATGTGTCAGCTGTGAATGAATACATTAGATCTCAGGTTACCTCATGTGGACACTGGTTCCTATGTTACTACCCATTGAGAACCATATACGTTCTGTGCTCTCGTTTAGTGGTCTATGAATAAGTATAATTTATATCCCCTGCAGGTGACATTATGCATAAACATATTAATTTGTGTAAGCTACAAAGACATGTTGATGAGGCCCTGTCTTTATGTATTGCAATATTTCTCTGTGACAGATTACATTGTCCCATCCTCTGACCATGGACATCAGGTAATGTCTGATAAGGTGAAACTAAACTCAAAAACTAAACTCAAAAACTAAACTAAAAACATTTTTTCTAAAACTTCCTGTATGAGGAACCCATTCATGCATATAAAAGTGATAAATTGTGTAATGATAGGGTTTCTCAAAGTGGGTGGTCCTGTTCCTTATATACTGAGAGTAACGACAATTATATGATAAAGGGAATTCTTTGTTCAGATTATCTACTTTTAGTGAAAGGAAATAATTGCTGCCACATGCACTACTGAATAGAAAGGTTTATTCTTTGACTTAAGGGGATGAACTTCCACTAAAATATGGTAACACTCAACAGCATGCAGTGAGCAACAGTGTTTTACTGAGGTTTTGTACAATAAACATTACAGAGGGAAAGAAGAAGAAATCAAAGGGGAGGAAGAAATAGTACAATGTATAAAATGTACATACATAACTTTAAATCTGTATACGTCTTATAATGAGCAAGAATACTTGTCTGAAAATAACAAAAAAAAGGTACATAGTTATACAATAATGAGAAAAACAAAAAGATCTCTAGGAAGGAGAGGTGCAGGCAAGTGGGTATGTTAGTATAGGGATGATAGGGGCAGAGGAGGGGAGTGAAAACAACGGAGACTCACCGGATGTGGACTATGGGGAGCTACTAAATAATGGTTGTTTTAAAGATCAAAGAATTCAGTCCAAGCAGCAGAACTGATTGGGCTGATCACGAATCAAGCTACTGATGTGTTTGAGTTTATATAACTACAAAACATTATTGATGAGAGTGGGGATTGGGGTGGAGGGGGGCACATTTTTTTCAAGTTTTGTGCATTCAGGCATCTAGCTTGCGAGGATGTGTCCAGCGAGTTTCCAGATGTGTCTAGGTGTGTCAAGAGGGAGTCGCTGGAACAGATTAATAGAAAGGTTTGTTAGGAGTTCTTTGACATCTCACCAAAAGGTCTAAAATTTTGGACAACTTCACCAAACATGTGACAGAGTACCCCGGGTAACGCAATTTCACCAACATAGGTCAGAGGATGAATTGCATTAACTCCGAAGAAATCAACTGAAATAAAAGCTTTTAAGGATTTTGTTTAATCTGGGTGCATAGAGGATTTGGTAACCGGCTCACAGATATGAGGTTATTCCTCTGGGTTGAGAATCTCACCCATGTCCTCTTCCCAACATATCTCTTAGAGCTCCTGAGACTACAAATCATGTTGGAGTAACAGAGAGTAAAAGGTGGAAAAAAAGGCTCTGGATGAGGCGCTACGAAGCCAAAACATCTAGAGGAGAAGGCCGACAGGGAGTATGAGGATTGACATCTAGAGGGGAAGGCGACAGGGAGTATGAGGATTGACATCTAGAGGGGAAGGCCGACAGGGAGTATGAGGATTGACATCTAGAGGGGAAGGCCGAGAGGGAGTATGAGGATTGACATCTAGAGGGGAAGGCCGACAGGGAGTATGAGGATTGACATCTAGAGGAGAAGGCTGACAGGGAGTATGAGGATTGACATCTAGAGGAGAAGGCTGACAGGGAGTATGAGGATTGACATCTAGAGGGGAAGGCCGAGAGGGAGTATGAGGATTGACATCTAGAGGGGAAGGCCGACAGGGAGTATGAGGATTGACATCTAGAGGAGAAGGCCGACAGGGAGTATGAGGATTGACATCTAGAGGAGAAGGCCGACAGGGAGTATGAGGATTGACATCTAGAGGGGAAGGCCGACAGGGTATATGGATTTACCTTACTATTATAGATGGCGGATCTGAAGATATTGGTAAAAGGAACCAGGAGAGATGTGAAGGTGATAGTGGAGCTAAGGAAACTCTGTAAAAAAGAATCAAGGAACAGGATCAGGGAGAAATTTGAAATTGTGTTTAGTCCAGTCTTCAAAAGCTCTAGGGTCTAGACCTGGATCAAGTAATAAGGGTACCATTCTCTTTGGTTTGTCAATAAGTTTGAATGAGCATACACAATATTTCCAGATAGAGAGAGAGAACTGAATAGTAGAGGACTTGGTACATAAGGGCTTTGGGGTCCAGTCAGAACAAGGCTTAGGGAGATATCATGTGCATAAGAGCCACCTCAATGTCCACCCACATCCTAGTATGTGGGTTGGCATATGAGAGAGCAGCCTGTGTGAGGTGGGCTGACAAATAGTATTTGTGGAGGCAAGGGATACAATGCCTCCACACTTGTGTCGAAAATGAGTCCTCTGTCAGACTGGAAGCAGCCAGCGCCAGTACAATGTGAAAGGGTTTCTCAAATATATAACATCTGCCGGCTGCTTCCATTATCCCCTTAAGAAGAGAAATAACAGAGTCGCGTCAAAGACTGACGTCATTTTCGCACGTCTGGATATTCACTGATCGCATTAGTTGAACGTCAGTCAAACTACCAGTAGGCATTACTATTACGCCGGAAAGGACAGCGTCGGCCTCAATTTGCCGTGGTAACTGTTGTTGGGGTTTAGACCTTCGGAAAAAGGTACCCCACCCACACACACCCACATACATACCACTAGGGTCTATTTCATCAGAAGCCAATTAACCTACCAGTATGTCTGTGGAATAAAAAATACACACAAATAGGGTCCCAGTTGAAATCAAACCCATGGGTCCAGCACTCTGAAGCAGCAATGCTAAGCACTGTGCCACTGGGCTGATGCGAAGGTTCATATTAAAGCCTAGAATTAGACAAGCTGATCCTGCAATAAGTCCAATCCAATCATATCTACCAGCACGACAATTATTTTGGATTGTTTATTACTAAGCCGCAGGTACATGTTGGGGTGACAGATGCTAATATCGGGATTGTTGTTGCTGATATTATCAACAATCCCTCTGCTTGCAGCACTTTTCCTCTGGTTCCCATGTGAATGTTCTCTACCCCATCATCTCTCATTGTAGTTTACATGCTCATTTACCCAGTTAAAGTCTCAGAGTGCATCTTTTCTGTCAATTTATGCTATATTTCTGTTCTTTCATCCCTCTGTCTCCAGGCCTAACACCATACTACCATTATAATCCTGTAAAGGGCCGGTCAGCCATAAACACCTATAAATGAATCTGTGCAGGAAGATAAAACCTGAGCTATTTCATTTAAAGGGAAATTGTGTCTGACAGGCAGGTCTTGGTGCCAACCCCTACGTAGGAAAGTAGCCGTATCCACCGGGGGGAAAACCTGTCAGCTTGATTGAGAAACCACAGCATGGAGGGTACAAGGCTGATAAAAGCCATGTCAAGAGGAATAGTGACCCAGGGATGTAAGGAACAATCTGTCTCAGCATTGACTGAGGAAGAAGTAATAACTAGAAGTAGAAATCAAGAGCAAAGCAACAAAGGGGACCTCCTGATGTTATGCTGCAGGACAGCGTGTGGTCGCTCTTTGGTTGGGGTTTAAATGAATCTCTGCAGATTTCTAGCAGGACAGGGTTATCTGTCAGGGGAATTGTTAATTGACAGAGTAGTACACTGAAACACTTTAAGGGCTTCGTTTCAGCTAACCTATGTGAAATCCACCAGAAATGGAACAAAGCTATGATATATGTCACAAAGTTTCTCACTATTTCAAAACTGAAGTTGATGGTGCTTGTTTCCAAAATAAATGTTCTCATATCTGTCCCTGGTGCCATGATTCCTCATTCCAAACACTTTTGCAGTCCACAAGATATCCATGGATTAGAGGTGATGCCCTTTATAATTATCCAGAAAATGTGTTCTACATAAACAAATAGGCCAACCCCACATCCATTTTTCTTTTGCAAAAAACTGAAAGCTGCCGGTATCAGACAAAAATAAAGGTCCTAAAGGGCTTAGGGGCCTATTTATCAAAGATCTCTCCCCTGTAATTTAGAGGTAAATCCCCGAAAACAACAGTTTTCGGGGATTTACCACTAAATTACTATGTATTATTGCAGCATCGCAGCAGATATCTCAGATATCTGCTGCTTTGCTTCTCTCATCGGTTTACTGAGCACTCCCCATAACAGTGTATCAGAAGTGCTCAGTAGCGCTATGTACCAAAGACCGATACTTCGTTTTCAATCATGTTAATGTACGCCATCTGAAGCTGGCGTACATTACCATGATACACCATATGAAGATGGCGCCATCTGAAGCTGGCGTACATTACCATGATACACCATCTGAAGATGGCGCCATCTGAAGCTGGCGTACATTACCATGATACACCATCTGAAGATGGCGCCATCTGAAGCTGGCGTACATTACCATGATTCGCCATCTGACGCTGGCGTACATTACCATGATTCGCCATCTGAAGCTGGCGTACATTACCATGATTCGCCATCTGAAGCTGGCGTACATTACCATGATTCGCCATCTGAAGCTGGCGTACATTACCATGATTCGCCATCTGAAGCTGACGTACATTACCATGATTCGCCATCTGAAGCTGGCGTACATTACCATGATTCGCCATCTGAAGCTGGCGTACATTACCATGATTCGCCATCTGAAGCTGGCGTACATTACCATGATTCGCCATCTGAAGCTGGCGTACATTAGCATGATTCGCCATCTGAAGCTGGCGTACATTAGCATGATTCGCCATCTGAAGCTGGCGTACATTAGCATGATACGCCATCTGAAGCTGGCGTACATTACCATGATTCGCCATCTGAAGCTGGCGTACATTACCATGATACGCCATCTGAAGCTGGCGTACATTACCATGATTCGCCATCTGAAGCTGGCGTACATTACCATGATACGCCATCTGAAGCTGCCGTACATTACCATGATTCGCCATCTGAAGCTGGCGTACATTACCATGATTCGCCATCTGAAGCTGGCGTACATTACCATGATACGCCATCTGAAGCTGGCGTACATTACCCTGATACGCCATCTGAAGATGGCGCCATCTGAAGCTGGCGTACATTACCATGATACGCCATCTGAAGCTGGCGTACATTACCATGATTCGCCATCTGAAGCTGGCGTACATTACCATGATTCGCCATCTGAAGCTGGCGTACATTACCATGATTCGCCATCTGAAGCTGGCGTACATTAGCATGATTCGCCATCTGAAGCTGGCGTACATTAGCATGATTCGCCATCTGAAGCTGGCGTACATTACCATGATTCGCCATCTGAAGCTGGCGTACATTACCATGATTCGCCATCTGAAGCTGGCGTACATTACCATGATTCGCCATCTGAAGCTGGCGTACATTACCATGATACGCCATCTGAAGCTGGTGTACATTACCATGATACGCCATCTGAAGCTGGTGTACATTACCATGATACGCCATCTGAAGCTGGCGTACATTACCATGATACGCCATCTGAAGCTGGCGTACATTACCATGATACGCCATCTGAAGCTGGCGTACATTACCCTGATACGCCATCTGAAGATGGCGCCATCTGAAGCTGGCATACATTACCATGATTCGCCATCTGAAGCTGGCGTACATTACCATGATTCGCCATCTGAAGCTGGCGTACATTACCATGATTCGCCATCTGAAGATGGCGCCATCTGAAGCTGGCGTACATTACCATGATTCGCCATCTGAAGCTGGCGTACATTACCATGATTCGCCATCTGAAGCTGGCGTACATTACCATGATTCGCCATCTGAAGCTGGCGTACATTACCATGATTCGCCATCTGAAGCTGGCGTACATTACCATTATTCGCCATCTGAAGCTGGCGTACATTACCATGATTCGCCATCTGAAGCTGGCGTACATTACCATGATTCGCCATCTGAAGCTGGCGTACATTACCATGATTCGCCATCTGAAGCTGGCGTACATTACCATGATACGCCATCTGAAGCTGGCGTACATTACCATGATACGCCATCTGAAGCTGGCGTACATTACCATGATTCGCCATCTGAAGATGGCGCCATCTGAAGCTGGCGTACATTACCATGATTCGCCATCTGAAGCTGGCGTACATTACCATGATTCGCCATCTGAAGCTGGCGTACATTACCATGATACGCCATCTGAAGCTGGCGTACATTACCATGATACGCCATCTGAAGCTGGCGTACATTACCATGATACGCCATCTGAAGCTGGCGTACAATACCATGATACGCCATCTGAAGCTGGCGTACATTACCATGATACGCCATCTGAAGCTGGCGTACATTACCATGATACGCCATCTGAAGCTGGCGTACAATACCATGATACGCCATCTGAAGCTGGCGTACAATACCATGATACGTTATCTGAAGCTGGCGTACATTACCATGATACGCCATCTGAAGCTGGCGTACAATACCATGATACGTTATCTGAAGCTGGCGTACAATACCATGATACGTTATCTGAAGCTGGCGTACAATACCATGATACGCCATCTAAGGCTGGCGTACATTACCATGATACGCCATCTGAAGCTGGCGTACATTACCATGATACGCCATCTGAAGCTGGCGTACATTACCATGCGCACAGGGATTTAAAGAGGGGTGAGCAGCACCGCAGACGGAGGAGAAGAGAAGATTTCAGTGACAGGTAAGTGTTAATCTTCACAGGAGAAGCCGTTTTTCAGAACGGCTTTTCCTGTTTTGATTTTTTGATACATATGAGAAACTTTTCAATCCGCATCTATGCGATGAGGATTGAAAAGTTTCATTCATATGTTGCGGTGATTGGTAAACAGACCCCTAATGATGGCTTTGCACGTTTTATTTTATATTCCATTTTAGATTAATTTCCTCTATTAAGCCTTTTCTCACTCTCTCATTGCGTTAAAAAACTGAGCTCTGGTTAGAGAGGCTGCGATAGAGCCAAGGCATCCTGTGTGTCCCACTACTAAAGCAAATGTCAATAGTTGCCTGACCCAGATTTAAATTCAGCACCAAACATTGGCTATTTAATTTATTTGACAGGGCCATTTGTCATCATTATCTATGTGACAAGCCGTCTTGTCCTGTTACTAAACAGTGTCATCTTTCCCTGTTTCCACGCTCTGTGCTTACACCTGTTGAACAGCTTCATCATGATGTAAAATTGAGTTGAAAGGTCTCTAGTTCCTGTTTGGGTGAAACATAAATGAATAACCATTTGTCTGCTATAAGTAACTAAATTAAATAAACATATTTTTTACATTTATTCTCATACCCACTTGGCCCCCCAATGATCAAACACACTGCGTATTTGCACACCCAAATTCTATATCCTGTGGCGCACTTGTGCCAACGTCAGGCTTTGCACCAGTGCCTTGTGAACTTATCTCTTGCGTAATAGGAAGAAAGAAAAAAGAGACATGGAGAGGAGAACACAAAAGTAAAGAGAATAGAAGAGAAAAGATGTCTCGTTCTCTCAGCCAGAGTGAACGTGAGAGCAATCTCTCTATGGGGTGATTAGTATATGAACACAGCGTCTCTTTCAAGAAGAAGGGAGCTCTCCTCTTTTATCCGGGGAGAGGAAGCTGCAATGTGCGGACATGCAGATAAGTACCCTTGAATTACTTTATTTTAGTCCATATATTATTTGGTGTGGTAAAAGTACACCCAGTCTCTAGATGCATTCCCTTACAGTTTGTGGACAGGAGATAAACTGCAGTAAACAAACAGAATTAATCCCACTATCTTTTCAGTTGCAGATGATTTTTTGAAAGGCTACACCCATTTAGGTCTGGCTTTTACATTTATATTTAGGACTGCTAAACGCTTTGAGCGTTACACATTAAGATATTCTTTTGCAGGGGTTAAATTACAAACATACATTTCATTCTGTAAAAAAAACATGACAGAATAGCATAACCCAAACATGGCAGCTTCTGAGAAGATGGATTTCAAGAGCAGGTATTTTTACAGGTCACTGATAAGGGGAGGAGATGGATAACCGAGGAAAAACTAGGATGTAGGTACACCTATAAATATGAGGGGTAAGCTTAAATCAGAGCACCAGAGATGGGATATAATGGATGGGCATAAGGTCCTTGTTTGTCCAGAGAAATATTGCTAGGTACATTCTCCAAAAAGGTTATTTTTCTCAACATGTTTAGGGATATATTTTAATAAAATGCAGAGTATCATTGGGTTTACTGTTCCTAGTGATACCCTCATGTAAATACCTTAGAGTCTATAAATCACTGTCTACTTACGCCTCCTGGTGCAATGCAACGATTCACGCCCTCAAGGCCTTGTCCCACTTATTTCTCAAGAAAGAGAAGTAGGACCTGGGAGTGTGGCCTACTCTCCAGCGAGTGTGGGAGGACTCCCCAAAAATCTGAAATCAATCAACATTCCGGTAGAGTAGGAAATTATATGCAAATCTGCACTAAAACCACATTAACCAATCAGACAATTGCTTTCATCGTTGAACTCACCACAGACATCAGATGCTGCACACACCTACCACAGGTGCACATAGCAATGTAGATTTGTTTTTACGGGAAGGGAGAGGTTTGAGGGCAGCCTTCAGAAGTACCAGAGACGTGATCATGTCCGATTTTCCTATACCAAACATTATAATGTTGGGAACTATTGAGTATGCCAACAATAGAAGCTTCTCGTCACTGAGTAAATAATAATAGAAAGCCAGGTCACATATGTGCAGAAGCAAGGAAGACTGGCTGACCAGTATCACTCACTTGGCGATGTTTTTTTAAGTAATCCTAGAAATAGAAGGTTTTCTACAGCTGCGATAACCGGCGATAGAAAACCTGCTCCATCGCCACTTAATAGTAAATAGGCCCCTGAGGGAGACACTTTGCAGACTCACGGAAGAGCAGTCAGCACAGTGTATGAGGATGTGCTATAATAAGCCCTGAGTGGCCAGAGGCACGATGATGCAATTAGTGTCATCATACACACTGCCCCGCCCACCATGATGCAATTACTGTCATCGTACACACTGCCCCGCCCACCATGATGCAATTACTGTTATCATACACACTGCCCCGCCCACCATGATGCAATTACTGTCATCGTACACACTGCCCCGCCCACCATGAGGCAATTACTGTCATCGTACACACTGCCCCGCCCACCATGATGCAATTACTGTCATCGTACACACTGCCCCGCCCACCATGAGGCAATTAGTGTCATCGTACACACTGCCCCGCCCACCATGATGCAATTACTGTCATCATACACACTGCCCCGCCCACCATGATGCAATTACTGTCATCGTACACACTGCCCCGCCCACCATGATGCAATTACTGTCATCATACACACTGCCCCGCCCACCATGATGCAATTACTGTCATCGTACACACTGCCCCGCCCACCATGATGCAATTACTGTTATCATACACACTGCCCCGCCCACCATGATGCAATTACTGTCATCGTACACACTGCCCCGCCCACCATGAGGCAATTACTGTCATCGTACACACTGCCCCGCCCACCATGATGCAATTACTGTCATCGTACACACTGCCCCGCCCACCATGAGGCAATTAGTGTCATCGTACACACTGCCCCGCCCACCATGATGCAATTACTGTCATCATACACACTGCCCCGCCCACCATGATGCAATTACTGTCATCGTACACACTGCCCCGCCCACCATGATGCAATTACTGTCATCATACACACTGCCCCACCCGCAATGATGCAAATGTGGTAGTGTCCTGACACTTCTTTTTATACCTGCCAACCCTGCTCTACAGGTATAAAAAGCAGACAAGCAAGATTATAAATTGAACTCAACATCTGAAAACCAATTAAGTAACCGAGTAAAATAAAATAATGCACATCAAGGCATAAAATAAATAGGAAGACATGTTAATTATAACTAGGAAAACTGATGGGATGTTGTGAAACGGATGAGATCAGGTCAAGGTCACTGTTATGAGATCTTTGGCTGTGCTTCACAAATACCCAATTCTCTTAGTGAGGCAACATCAAAGGAATATTGATGTGTAAATAATTAATTTTGCTATTTATGTAAACATAAATAGGAATGACCACCTAAGATTATTTGAGTCATATCCATTTCAAATCTAAGCTGAAATAATTTCCCGTCCATGACTGACATAGTCATTCACTCTTCACTCAAGTCATTGTTTAACCCAGAATGTCAATTACCCTGATGCCCAATGAAAGATGGTTATACTCAAACTAGATCTGTAACTAATAACAAAGCTCATACATGTGCCAGGTTCGTTGGCCAATATTGTAATTTAAGACCGAGTTGCCTCCAAAACTGACACTAAGTGGGTTCAAAATGACCATCCAGTCAGATCAGACAACACTGTGATCAGGGTGGACAGAGAACTCTGTCAGCCAGACATAGTAGGAGGCTGTGTGTAAATAACACTAGGCAGCCAAAGATCTGCCATATCCACTGGGGAAAAAGTTAGCTTGACAAAGCTGCATTTCACCATAAGCTGCACTTTGAAGCCCCCAAGTTTTTGCTCTGGTTCTACATTGTTCTTACTGGATTTTATCATTTCAGTTATTGTCATTCTTGGTTGCTTTTGTAAACAATAATAAGAAACTCACTCTGAAACAGCAACCATAATATATCAGTCATTTATCTTGGTGAACATACTAGAGAAACTAATCATCACCATTGTAGAGGACAAGTGTGCTGCTTCAAACAAGGAGATGGGAATCTTAAGATTTGGACAAATTGCCATCATGAGTATTTTTGTAAAACCATAGTGGCTGCATTTAGAGTCAGTCTACAGAGGGATGAGAGCTGTCTGCAGTTATAGCAGGAAAACACCAATGTACTCAGTTCATTATTCCTGAGGATTGAAGGTTTAGCAACTATTGTATAAATGATGTGGTTCATAACACAGATATCATAATAACATGTATCACCACATGGAAGGTGATTGGCCACGCCCAGCACCGTAACTGTTTTGTTCAGGGGAGGGCTGGCAAATTTTAGCCCGGGGGGCAACACTCGACTCAGCACCCTATAAGGAATATTTTAAAGGAAAAAAAAAGCAAGTGGCCCATTGACCCAGCCTAAGGTAGCCCACTAAGGGACCGGCCTGGGGGGCAGATGCTCCCAAGCCCCCCCAGCCCAGCCTGCCCCTGGTGTTGTTGTTGTTGTGTTAAGTGATGTTAGACCATAAAAATTATTTAACAACATGGCAAATTGGACACCGCTGTGTACGAGCCATTTGGACTTGATCAAATGGAGGACTGTTTAACCAGATGGAAGATGACTGCACACTCAGTGCAGGAGTGGACATCAGGCTTCCCATGGTTTTAAGAAATTGTTGCATGTGTGGCTAGTATTGGCAAGCAATTATTGGCCTTTTGGACTGTATGTGTCATAGGCAACACAGTGCATGTTTTCCATATCTCCTTGCTGGAGCACAGGTGTATTCATCACTGACTGGCACATTGTAACAGA
This sequence comes from Mixophyes fleayi, assembly GCF_038048845.1. Classification (NCBI taxonomy): domain Eukaryota; kingdom Metazoa; phylum Chordata; class Amphibia; order Anura; family Limnodynastidae; genus Mixophyes; species Mixophyes fleayi. The sequence goes on along the minus strand of NC_134411.1, from coordinate 4,491,539 downwards.
TCCACAGGTGGTATAATTATTTCACTTGTCATCTGGAAAACCTGCACTGTTAGGAGGCCGTGAGGACTGAGTTTGGGAAACCCTGGTTTACAGTGTTACACCAAATTATAAGGGCTGACCAAAACAATGGAAGAACGGACTAACTAAGTTGGGCAGCACAGTGGCTTAGTGGTTAGCACTTCTGCCTTACATGACTGGGGTCATGAGTTCAATTCCTGACTATGGCCTTATCTGTGTGGAGTTTGTATGTTCTCCCCGTGTTTGCGTGGGTTTCCTCCAGGTGCTCCGGTTTTCTCCCACACCCCAAAAACATACTGGTAGGTTAATTGGCTGCTAAAAAATTGACCCTAATCTGTGTCTGTCTGTGTTAAGGAATTTAGATTGTAAGCCTCAATGGGGCAGGGACTGATGTGAGTGAGTTCTCTGTACAGCGCTGTGGAATTAGTGGCGCTATATAAATAAATGGTTATAATAATAATATGTGAGAATTATCATTGTTTGTTATTAGCACATCAAAGCACATAATGCTTGAGCCGTTTAGGATGGTAACCCAATGACTGAAGCATGGGGCCCAATGACTGAAGCAAACATGACCATTTAAATGAGAAGAATTGACTTGGGTTGAGGGGCTTGCTGTAAAGTGTTATGAACTTGGGGAGATGTTCTTGCTATTTATTACAATTACTGGGAGTATGAGGCTTGCAATGAATGGTAAACAGTAACCCAGAGGGGATAATAAAGAATTACAAGTAAGTTAGTGGGTGGTTGGGCATGTAAAATGCATTAGTGGGGACTTATGACTTCACAACCTCCCTGGGCCTGTGTTAGATTTAATTCTCTACTGATCTAGGTTCACATTAGTGACAGCTTGTGTAAATAATGCATCCTGAATTGCAAACAGACTGGGTAGTATTATAAACTAGAATCTAAATTCTGTTTATGCTGCTTAGCTGAGTATAGACACTTTATGAAACATCCTTAATCTATAATTGTCTTGACAAAGATCGGGTAAAAAGAATAGAAAATTTAAATGTTAAAAAGTTAATAAAATGGACATAAACATTCTATCCATAAACAGGATTTTAGTTTGCCTAGTTGAGCTGGGGCTAGAGTAGGTGTACATTGGATTCAGAAGGCTATATAAAAGACATACACGGAAACAGTCCACATGGTCCATATCAGTTTAGTAAACAAGGCAGTTTGCTGGTATAAGACAACAATGCTTTTACATTAAAACCATGACCAAGCGTAGCAGACTCTGCTCTATTACTGGACTGACTGACCCTTTAGCTCTGTGGTTTCCCTCTTCACCACATCTCATCTGGCTGCAATAAAAGGTTATCTGTGTTTGCTATGTCAGCAGGGGAAAGCTGCAGATAGATGTTGAAAGGTTGAGTAGTAGATGAAATAAGAAAGTTCATTTGTCAAGTGTGGGATTCAGAATCCTGTGTGATCTAACCACCCCCTTGTCTTCTGGCCCAGCTGCTCTGCATTAATATTTCACTCAAACATTAAACTTTTTTGTGTTAACCATGTTCTATCTCGGACGGATTTCTCTGGGCAGTATAAAGGGCAGCAGTGGATTTATAACAAGAGCACTCTAAATATTAGAATACTAGTTTTTTTTGTTTCTTTACCAGACTTGTAAAAATATATATACATACATATATATATATATATATATATATATATATATATATATATATATATATATAAAGTTATAAATTGTCAGTGTAGGTACTCATCTGAAAGAGGTCATGTGGTAGATGGGCATTCACAGTTTGATCAAAAATGTGACCTAAGAACCTCATGTTTATTCCACTGTAGTATGACTCAGTTGTATATATATATATATATACATATCTCTATCTCTCTTTCTCTCTCTCTCTCTCTCTCTATATATATATATATATATATATATATATATATATATATATATATATATATATATATATATATATACACATACATGCATATACACACACACTCATTATTATACACTTATCCCATACTTGCCTACTCTCTCGGAATTCCCGGGAGTCCTCACGGAAGAGTAGGCAAAGCTCCCGCATTTGCCGAAATTCACGGCAGTGAATGGAGGGGGCAGGGCTCAATTGCATCATTAAGCTCCGCCCTCTCCACTCAATGCCGTGAATGTCGGCATTTTATAGTGGGGGTGGGGCTATGGTGACGCGCCAATGACACCACGCCCACCTCCTACCCCATGTCACCTGACTTCTCCCTCGGATCTCCCGGGGGAGACATCTTAAAAGTTGGCATGTATGACTTATCCACACCTCTATAGGTACCAATTAGAGGTAATTTTAACAGCTATCAGACAGTCGACGTGCCTGCTCTAGGAGGTGTCAGACCTGTGCAGTTTTTGAGTAAGACATTATATTAGAAGCTATGAGTTATCAGAAAGTGGCTTTATAATCTGGCAAATAACATAAAAAGATTGGGTTTCTAAGGACTACGCTTTTACAAACTGTTAGTGGGAGTGATGATAAGATCTGTCAGAGGGGAACACACGTTATAAAATCATAACAGCTACCACAGAATGTTGTTGTTTAAGAATTTAGTCCTCATGGTCCCTATGTTTTAGAATGATTCTTCTAAATGTAAAAACAATACTGTTCCTGTTTTATAGACTGTGTGTTTTAACAACATTTATCTTATTTTTCATTCTTTTTTCCTCCATGTTGAATCTAGTTTACTGGAGATGTCCACTAGACTTGGCTGATTGGCTATTAAATCCTATTAATAATGTGACCAACCTTGATATAGTACATTTATTTAGTACACCCAGTAATACAAGCACAAATTGGTACACAGCAATATGAGGAACACACAGTGTAAGTTTTAATGTTACTATTTGTTTACTGTATTTACTTAGTAGCCTGCACCTAGCGTACATGAAAACAATTTTAATTATTGTAGTGCTGCTAATACATATTTATGAATCTTGAATTTGTTGCTCAGGTTGCCCAAATCACCTTTGGAAACTTCTACAGACTTTTTCTATTATATTACAATGGCAACATGTGATGTCATAATACCACCTGCATTACAAAGCTGATTACATTATATTACTGACCATATCCAGGGGCAAACGCAGGATTTGTAGAGAGGGGTTTCCATGTCACACCGCCAGTGGGCGTGGCCAGCATGCTTCGGGCGTGGCTGCTCTCCAACTCTTCCTATCCCTATCATATACACGGGCAATGCTGCGTGCACTACTGTTAGGGGCACAGCTCTCTCTTTTCGAGCAAAGCCGTGTGAAGCAGGACATACCTCCCAACTGTCCCTACAATCAGGACAAAGTCCTGACTGAGTGTGTCAGAACAGTTGACAGACTGTCCTGCTCTCTCCTAGCTGTTCTTGCTGCTTTCAATGCTTGTTGGGGAGAGATGGCTGTGAACAGTGCAGGCAGAAACGATCTGCACACAATCTGCAAAGTGGCTGGTCCCGGGGCAGGGTCCAGCTACCTTAAGCATACAGTACCCCAGGCTGGGAGGGGAGTTCCCAGGCACTAGGAAACCCCCCTCAGTTTGCCTATGATATCTAATCACATGACATCCTCTATAACACAAGAACACTATGCTGTATTAGAGTCTTATGCCAGACTAATGAAGCCAGATGTTTAATGCAAGACCTCCACATTCAAATTTATTAAAATTGATCCTAAAAATAGGTGTGGCTACACCTAACAACAACTTTAACTACAAAAACTGGGCTTTACATTGTTAATGTCAAATTAATTAAAGTGTACCTGAAACGCAGGATTGAAAAACATTACTAGTACACAGTGGGCACATTCTAGTCACAAAGTTATTAACACACATACCATACTAGAAAAAACAGCCCTGTCTGTGTGTGTATTGCTTAGGCATGTGGCAAATTAATGTCGGTGTAGGATGTCCTGTGGACTCTTAAATCTAATTTTTAATTATATCATTTATGATTAATGAGGATTCTTTCTAAACAGATTTTATGTCGTAACAAATCCAATGTTTAATGTCACAAAGAGCACCTCAGAAACACAATAAGAATACATGCCCATCCAGGGGGCAAACAATCCAAGCAATGTTAGACAGGCCAGGCACTACAATTAGGCAGCTGCCCAGGGCGCCAGCTTTTGGGGGCACCACTACTGGTGCCAGGCAACTGTCTAGTCTGCGTGTTTTGCTGCAGCTCAGAGTATGAAAAGCTCCAGTTAATCCCTCCACCTCTCTTCAAGGTAGGGGCCGAGAAGACTAATGCTGCAGCGTAGAACCCCTATCTGTCCTCTGCTGGAAACTCACTCTGCAGGCATCAAGTGTATGCAAAGTGGGTATTAAGGGAGGTTGGTTAAAGCTTTGCATAGGGCGCTGAGAATCCTTCCACTGGCCCTGATGTTAGATGAGGCAAGTGCTGTTTTGTTTGTTATTTGTTTAGCAACATCCAATATTTTGCATGCTCATGCCCCTGTACAAAAAACATATGGATGTAATGAAGACTGAATTCAACACATGCCTGTGTTAACGTGTAGCTGATGTGCACTTTAACACTACATCACTGTTAAATTTAGAGCTATAAACACCCAATTCACAACAATGTTTGAAACTAAATTTAAAGACAAATTTAACACAGTTTTTGTGGATTTGGACAGGTCTATAGGAATGCATTTACCATATTTGTGACCCTTTCTAATAGACAAATGGAAAAAAATGCAGCAGGTTATTGATCCAATAATTCCTATGCCATGCTGCCACAGGAAGAGCAATGAAATCTGAAAATGGGGTTACCACAAGGTAATTATGTTGGCATCATTGTGCCCAACTGTGTAAGTAAAAAGGAACAGCCCAAAAAGAAATTATAAGCAGCAATGGCGTTCTCCGACCTTAAAAAAAAAAAAGATTTTCGGGAAGTTATGAATCATTCCAGCATTAGGACAATTTCTGGTTTGAACGAGAGATGTCATTCCAAATACCTTGAAAAATTATGATTTCTGTGAAAATCAGTATTCTACAGGTACATAAGACATGTATTCATCCCCATGGGTCTGGTTATCCTGGAGCTGTTAGCGACCAATTTTAAATTCATTGTGTGGCTTCATGTAATGCCTAAGGCAATAGGAAACCACTCAGGAGCACAACAATCCACACAAAATGCAAATGTATAGGGATTTTTTTCTTCAGGAAAGGTTTGTGTAGCACAAACAAGAACAATGATCTATGTAATGTGTTAACTGTATTGTAGAAAAACGGTATTGTATGAGTAGAATGAGTAGAAAGGACTTAGGCTAGGTACACACTGAAGAATTTTACCACCAACGTGTTATCTACAACGATTTTACTAAAGTCTGAAGGTCCGATCGCTCGGGCGATTCATGTGTACACTCGAGACACGTTTTAAACGATTAACGAAAGATGGACTGTCCAGGCAGCGACTTTTCAAAGCCATATTGTCATGTTAAAAGATTTGGATTTTGTACACACTGAAACGACATATGTGGTCCCTGTAGCGATATCCCCAATAAATTTAAATAATGGGCCGAGCATGTTCATTAAGAAACACCCATAAACTCTTAAAAGAAAAAGGAATCACGTCTTCTTTATTCATTCTGCAACACATAGCTGTGTACAGTGTAAGTTCATTTGTAACCGTACAGCAAGAAATGATTTTGCTATTATAGATACTGTTGAAGAACAGGAAGCAACTGCTCTTCTGTTACTTGCTGTGGCAAGAAGACTGCAAGTACAGACCCGAAGGGAAAGGAGGAGTAAGAATCGGTTTTGTTGGACGAAAGAGTGATTCCAGAGGCATCAGAAATTTACATACACACATCCCCAAAAGAGTCGCAGCCCGTGGAACTATCGTCAGTTGGTCGTGGATTGATCAGAACTTTATACACATTACATGATCGCAAAGGTGATTGGAACAAGATTATTGAACAGTACAACCAACCAAATGAACCAACAATCGACACTTTGGGGTGACTTTCACCCATTGTGTAATTATACACACTGAGCCGACATCTGAACTCTTGGTCGTATGTTGGCTGTTTTGCACGATGATTGGATGAAAAAGCTCTAATGTGTACCTAGTATTAAGTAGCAGCTTAATACTAAAGATTTCTAGATTGTGTACAGATAGTAAATAGCTGAACTATCCTAGAATACATTTCCCCTTTACTTTCACAATGGAACAACTGCAAACACAATTCTTCTGAAGATCATTGCAGAAATACTTGTGATTCTCCAGGCTGTGCAAATACAAAGAATATCTGGACATTTATTGCAGGCTGGTTTAAACAAACACATATTACCAGCTATTCTCTTTCTCACCCAGAAACCTTCCGGCTTCGGAATTTTTATTTCATTTCACATACGGGTCAGGTAAAGGCTCCCGTGCGGCTCATTTACTGTTTCCATTTCCCTTCTCTCTCTCTCACCGATAGAATCACAATCTGCCCTGCACGCATGATTCTGTGATAATGGATAGCACACACAGCACACTATGCAAAGGTACAATGAGTATATGGGGAAATAGTATTTATTTAAATACAAATATCTCATCCAAATGTTATAATAAACACATTACAGCTCACACACTTATCTCTAGCACTGTAGCTGTGCACAAAATTTATTGTCATCCCTGGTTGTTCATTGTGAAGAATATTGCATGAATTAAATATAAAACAACATGAATTAAATATAATTTTCTTGTTAACAAGCTTTATTTTTCCTACATATGTACATATATAACTATGCTTTTTTGGAATCTGGAAGCTGAAGGTAAAGATGGCCCTGCCCAAAAGAGCCTGCAAACACAGAGATGTGGGGAACAATTGATATATAAGTTAGTGGAATAACAATTGTAGTTGCTCGTGGGTAAAACGCGTGTGGCTATTGGCTGGAAGCAGCATTATCAGCCGCTAATAATAAATCACCGTTGGTCGAGTGGCATATGTGTGCAGTTACTGGCGGTGAGGTATGGTTGTAATGAGAGGGAGAGACATGAAATATGGAACTAGACATTGGAGAAATCTTGAAACAGTCCACTGAACTATCCTTCACCACTCATCTTAACCAAACTTCCTTCCTCTTCTGGTTGGACAGAAGGCCGTCGCTTTTGTGCTGCACAAGCTATTTGTTGCCTGGTGTTTTTCTTTAGTATCAAGCTCGCGCCCGGAAACAGAACCAGGATTTATTCCCCATGTTTGGTGACTAAGTGATGATCAGCACAGGAGGGACAGAGGTGCAGGGGTGCACGCAGGGGGGGGGGGGGGGTTCTGGTTCTCCAGAAACCTCTCCCCTACGCGAAAAAATAGTACTGTACAGCAGCCGCGGCGCTGTCAAAGAAGCGCAGACGCTTCTTTGACAGCGCAGCGGCTGCTGTACATGTCAGAATTGCCGAAATGGAGCTGACACATTTGAGGCAAAGTGAAATACAGTAGCACAGACCATATGTTCTACAAAGAGGTGAAAAAAAATCAACCAATAGATTATACATGGGAGGCAATTTGAAAAATCTAAAAAACAACAATTGAGCAGGTAATCGTCATTGTGCTTATTTTAACGTACAAAGCATGCATAGGTGCCTGCCTCCATCCCACATATTCACGGTCCGAGTATCCCATGATGCAGACTTATGGTAACATTAGCATGGTGACGACCTCACCAGAAAGCAGTCCCTATTATCACACTTGGACTTTTGTCTTCACTGATCTGAGCAATCTCAGACAAAAAATATTATCTTCATTTCACCCTAACACGAAGAAAACCTATGTGAATACAGTATTATTCCATGCAGAACATATTCAAATGTAATACATAAAGCATTTCAACATTTTATTTTTCATCTCCACAGTAACCACAGGGAATCCCCAATCTACTGCTGGCTCAGTGATTAAGACCAATGACTGTAAAACATGGATACTAATAGATTTTGCAGCCTCAGGCTAAACTTCCACTATCAGTTCTTTAAACAAGTCTCTCACTGTATTTTTTTAGTATTGAGGGCATATATAATACAGTTGTTAGCTTGATTGGTTAGTAAAACCTTTTTTTAGAGCAGGGTTATCCAAAAACAGTCCTCAGGGACCCCTAACAGTGCATGTTTTCCAGATCTCCTTGCTGGAGCACAGTTGTATTCATCACTGACTGACACATTGTAACAGATCCACAGGTGGTATAATTATTTCACTTGTCATCTGGAAAACCTGCACTGTTAGGAGGCCGTGAGGACTGAGTTTGGCAAACCCTGGTTTACAGTGTTACATCAAATTATAAGGGCTGAACAAAACCATAGAAGAATGGACTGATTAAGTTGGGCAGCACTGTGGCTTAGTGGTTAGTACTTCTAGTTGTCCCTGTGTTTGCGTGGGTTTCCTCCGGTTGCTCCGGTTTCCTCCCACACTCCAAAAACATACTGGTAGGTTAATTGGCTGCTAACAAAACTGTCCCTAGTCTCTCTCTCTCTCTCTGTGTATGTGTCTATGTTAGGGAATTTAGATTGTAAGCTCCAATGGGGCAGGGACTGATATGAATGAGTTCTCTGTACAGCGCTGTGGAATTAGTGGCGCTATATAAATAACTGATGATGATGATGATGATAAGTTGCTGCAATTTGTAGCCATCATTTCCCTTCCTCTAGTGCTTGCTCCTGGGGACGGGCAGAGACGTTTCCCTGTTTATATCAAGGAGCCCAAGAAGCTTGCTTTAGGTAGGATGATAAGGATTCCTGTTACATTTAGGAATTAAGTGGTTGGCCACCCCAATATGAAATCAAAATCAATGATGCAGAAAATATATGTCTGGAGTCCAACAAGGTGTTTAACAAACTGGCTGCTTTTAGTTTTGCAAATATTAAAATGCTTTAGTACAAGAGGGTGAATGAGATTGCCAAGTGCTACAGTGAACAGTGACATATGTCAATACGTGGCAATTGAATGCACAACCCAGCCTAGAAAACAGACCCAAAGCTGTTGTGTAAAATAAAAAGACCCACAATGTGGGGCTTAGTGTATAGCAGTTCTCCAATCTGATGGGATCTATATAGCTACCAGATCCGCCCCTACATAATGTACTTGCCATCTGCTTGAACCTTTGCCTACTTGTATGTTGCCTGGAGGAAAAGCTTCTGCGATCTGTCAGTAACATCTATCAGACACCTCTTGGAGCTCTGAATTGTTAATGGCTTCTGGCAGGAAAGCATATCCTGAAATAACTAGCTTCACTTACCTGATCTAGCACTTCAATCCCACCAAACACTAGAAGAAGCTTTACAATGCACCTAGGACATGATTGTTTCATCTCAGAGATTACCTTATACACAGCGTCTTGTCATACAGAGAGAGGATAACATCTCCTCCGTACCTGCACACAGCAGCATCTGCAGATGATCTACAGATTGTTAGCTCCTATAAACAGGTTCATCATCCCTATTATGTCTCCATGCCTTGTCCTATAATGCTATTATAATATGTGTATGCTTACTGTGCACAATGATGCAGGACATATATATCTATCACAATAGAAAAAAGAGAAAAAAGCATTTTGTACTTTGTGCCAAGTACAAAATAAAATAATTACTTATCTATCTCTATATATAATATACATTCCCGTTTACACTCTCTTTTCTTTCCTTATTGCACCTTTGTCTCCAGCTCTCTGGGAAGATTTTAGTCTCAGTCCTGTCACATCTGATGAGCCCTGGGGACAAATCTCTTGGTTATGCTGAACTCAGCCTTCAGAATGAAAGGACTGTCCTCGCTCCAATGATTTAACTTGATGTGGCATCTCCCGAGATGCCTTTTTACAATCTCATCTCTTTGCTACCCTCAAGGGGACATCTGTCCTGATCTTCCAAGGAGTTTGGGATCTGTCCTTCCCTTGTGCACAGCAGCTTCTGGATTTCCTACCTGCTGGGTTAATGGAAACCTCCCTAGTGATATGCTGTGATGCTATAACAGACCCCCCTATACTTTAAAGCAATGAATAAGACTTCATTTGCTTATTAAGGTAATAGAAATAGATCCTGTAAACCTGTGTTTAAAAGATTGTGGTAATAACTCAAATCTTGACTATATTTGTTCTCAAGCAAAGTGCAAACATGGAAAACCTGCTCCATATTACTGTTCTGTTTATGGCACAGGAATGCCTGTCTGCTGATAAATATACTTTGTGGAACATGGGACCAAAATATTAACTTTAAAATGCAGACATGTTATTATAGTTTTAAGGAAAACCAAAAGTGCAATTGTAATACATTAGTACTTCATACTGCATTATAATTATTTTATTAAAAATAATTTTAATGGATTAACAATATTTGTACCAAATGAAAAGAGTAACAAGCAGGAGCGGGCTGGGAGAGGGAAGCCCGGGGGGCACACAGGAGGCCGCACCACATGACACGGGATGTGGCCGTCTGTGCGCTGACGCGGCCGCATCTCATGTCATCAGATGCGGCCGCGGGTAAAAATGTGGTATGTTGCATCCGGGGGGCGGATGGCCCACCTACCCCCTGGCCCTAATAGCGGTCTGACTGAGCGGCCCCCCTGCCCCCCGGGCCAGCCCGCCCCTGGTAACAAGGCCTGTAGACTCAGTTACTATAACAGGGAAGAGCATAGATACAGTCTTGTTTTATCTGTTACCAAAACTGTGCCAGGGCATGACCATATGCACTCTGTCAATGTGTCCTACTACTACGTAGTTAGATGGGAAAAATAACAATAAAAAAATAACCCAGATCTCACATATTATTATTACCTATTCACATACTTGCCTACTTTTCTTTTTTTTTGTAAACTCCGGTAGATCCCCGAAGGGGGCGTGGCTGGAGGGCAGAAGGAGGTGGCTTGTGGGCAATCGTGTCACTTTGCCCAGCTACAAATTCGACAATGGTTCACGGGGGATGGGCCAAAATGACGGCGCATCATGTCATTGAGGCTCCCACCCTGCCCACTTCACTAGGAAGAGGGTGGGATGCGGGAGAATTGCCTGCTCTCCCGAGAGTCCAGGACACCTACCCAGAATCTTGGAGTCTCCCGGACATTCTGGGAGAGTTGGCAAGCATGCCAACTAGAGACTCACAGCTATAAAGGGTGCTTCTGCCAAATGTTAAAACAGGTGTGATAAGAAAAAGAGTTGCAATTGAGTTTTTTATTTGACATTATAGCGTATTTGTGCTGATGATGATGATAAGAAAATGAGAAACATGCAAAAGAGATGGATATATTTTTATAGCTACTCTATGTAATGTGTTACAGGCAAATTGTAGAATCTAGGTATCCCTTGACTGTTCTTAGGAATAGTATGGAATGGACACATTGTATGGAAAATAAGGCTGCTAAGTGAAAATTTTTCAATTCCCTAAACACTTTGTACAATCAGAGGACTGCTGCTATACTCCCCCCAATCTGCTGCCATTTATTAGTGCTGAACTAAATTGATTTTCTGGTTCTGTAATAAAGAACCAGCAGAGTCACATGAAAAATAGCTACATGTAGCAGACCTTTGAACACCAGCTGTAGGTAGTAGTGCAACTTTAAGGTTAATATATAGAGATAACTTAGCCAAAAGCTCAATATCAGTGAGAAAGAAAAGTCATATAATCTTAATTTATTTTAGTTGGAACCCAACGCGCCTCCAATCTATTTTTCCAGGCTCCACAGACCTATGCTGGAAATCGTGTGGCCATAGGGGCACTCTGCTATGCACTTTGTGGTCTTGTACTACAATAAAAAGATTCTGGATAAAGGTTCATGATCTCATTAAACCCATATCCAGTATTCAGATCCTGACTGCCTCCTGACCAGGGATATATTTACTAAACTGTGGGTTTGAAAAAGTGGAGATGTTGCCTATAGCAACCAATCAGATTCTAGTTATCATTTATTTAGTACATTTTACAAAATGACAGCTAGAATCTGATTGGTTGCTATAGGCAACATATCCACTTTTTCAAACCCGCACTTTAGTAAATATACCCCCAGGCAGATCCTACACTCTCCACATCCTATTCAAAAACTTGTAAGACATACAGCTAAGTGTATAATTGCTTCAAATTGGAAATCAACAAATCCCCCCATACCTGTAAAAGTGATGTCATTAATTGCAAATATATGGTAGACATAACACTATGTCATCCCTTATCTGAAGCCACCTCTGGTACATTTTTGGACCTTTCCATATCCCTATAATGTCACACATGTACCTTACCACTAACCCACAACTGCAAACTACTGAATATGAGAGGATTATCACAACTCAATAAGATAGACTAGAGAGCTCAGGAGATCAATGTAATCAGGGAGAGACAAATGAAACAATCCCTGTACTAAATGGGAACTCTGCAAGCAGACTTACCTGCAACATCATATAAACTCAGGAATATTTGTATACATTTAAAACAATTCATCCAGCTCTAAATATTTACATAAGAAAAATACACAGGGAAAATAATAAAAAAAAAACGCTTCAGTCCCTTAAATAAAAAAACAACATCCTTAATTCACTCTAAACAAACCACAAGTCCATTTGCAAAAAGACAAAAGTGATTAACATTTAAAGGTATATTACTTATTCAATATTTAATATTAAAAGCAATACAGTGTGCTATAGAGATTTACTTGAGGTAAAACAAGGACATTCATATGCCCAACAGATGCTTTATTTAAACCCTTCAGTGCTGTCCTTAGAATACTGGGGGTTCAAATAAGTTAAAATTATACTTACATGTCAACCACAGCTATTTCCAGCCAGTGGACAGGGCAAGGGGTGACCTCCTCACTCTCTGCCTACAGACAAAATTATGAAGAGCCAGGGGAAAGAGAGAGGATACTAAAAGTGTCACATCTCACCCATCCTGGCACCAAGAAACTCTGGGGCATCCTTGCTTGAAAGAGGGGAGTCCCATCTTTCAAATTAGGGGAAACCTCAATAGTTATTGTCTGGTGATTATGTGCAATCATCAGCAATAACCCCCTACACTACAGAAATAATTAAGAAATCCAGGGATGGCAGGGCAGGGCACAGATCTCACCCATCTTGGTTTCTATAAAATAAAGGGTACGATGAAAGAGGAGAGTACCCTTTTTCAAATGACATGGCTCTTTAGCAGTAATTTTTTTGTGATCACCGGACAACAACACCCTAAACTGCAGAAAACATTAGGGAGTCCAGCATGGGGTATAGGGTAATGATTTGTAATACCCAGATCTCACAATCCTGACACCTAGAGATGCAGAGGCTAGTGTATAATTTGTGTGCACAACACACAAACATGTTGGAATTTAACCAGCCCAAAAAGTGGTAAAATAAGCTCAACGGCGAATGGGTTAAATGTTATTGGTCAGTTAACGCAAGCACGTCTTCTTCCATGTCTCTTAACCATTTGGCCTTGAAGGGCACTGACATACCGGGCTTTGTGTATGTTATGTCATTTTACCTCTGACCACTTGTCATCTCTTTCCTTAATTTCTATAAAAGATGTAGGAATTACACACATATTCCATGGCTATATTTGCAGAATATTTATCACCCTGTCTGTGGTCCTGGCCTCTAATAATATTTGGGATACAGTTCTTCATTATTGTAAAACTAACCTTAAATTACATAATCCTTTTCTCCCGGAACAGCCCTGTTTAGCAATACTAGATCGCAAACCATTTTACTGAAACTCGACAAAAAATTGGCTGGCTTTTCAGCATTTGCTGCCAGGAAATCTACATTGCAAATGTGAATTCATCAAACACTACTAAGCTTACATTTACTGCAAAACAAACTGATATTTTTGTTCAGGCAAGGTGGGCTGGAGGCCACTGTGCAGAAAGATAGAGCTATAAAATGATTTAGAATGTTGAAGAATTGTATAAGTCAACATGTGCACACAAACAAAATGTAGATACATAGTGATCAAACGTTTATTGGCTATGAAGACAAACATATCTGGTCAACATTGCACAGAGACAAACTGGATGAGCTGCACAGACTGGTTGTTAAGGAAGAAGCAATACTGCTTAATTTCTGTCTCCATGGAGCTGGAGACCAGTTTCGTCTTAGAGATAAAGAACTGTTTCTCTGCAATGGCTGCACTGAGTGATCTCTAAGCTTACACTGAGGGAGACTGTCATGGCAGCTTCCAGTCATTGTTTAAACCATACTTGCCAACTCTCCCGGAATGTCCGGGAGACTCCCGCATTTTGCGAGAGTCTCACGGACTCCCAGGAGAGTGTGGCAATCTCCCGGATCTGCCCACTTCACTAGGAAGTGCCCCACTTCCTAGTGAAGTGGGCAGAATTAGGTCCCAAACGCCGCAATTCCCGGTGAATCGCGGCATTTGGATCCGCCCCCCGCTGTCAAATGACACGTTTGCGTCATTACGGGTCCAAAATGATGTGTATTTGGGAGCCCCGCCCCCCATCTCGCCCACCTCCCCCGGCAAGATCCCGGAAATCAAATTTCTAAAGTTGGTAAGTATGGTTTAAACTGTATGACTCACAGAACTCATCATTCTTGTGGCTCCTGCTTCTGTTTAATATCAAATCAGCAAAGCCAGCCAATGCAGGAATTGGCTATTGACCTGAGCACAATATATTAACTATTGGGTGAGAACCTTTCTCTACACGTCTACGATTATGTCACCTCTGACACGATTGTTACCTTTTCAGGCAAGGAACGACCCTGGCGTCAATACAGTGACTACTGACAATACTTCATAGCGCTTCAAGGACTTATGGAATAGTAGTGCATTTCATCAATCTATCTACTAGCATTGGGCTAGCATCTTCATACTCAAATTGTCATATTAGATATGTTTGATGCATAGGTTGTCACGTATGTATTTATTACTTTATATTACAATCAATTCATTAATTACACAGTGATCTATTTTGAAGAACAGAGTAACATATTTTATATTAGTCTGCTTTGTTGAAAGTTAATATACAACTAGCACACAAGTTCCTATTTTTGTTTCCATCAGCTGTAGTGTATGCCTATACTATTTATATATGAACACATATCTCTTCAGCTAAAGAAATTGTGACATTTGGTGTAAGTGTAAACGTGCACTTTTGCTTGTATTCTGGTTATATACTTATACACAACAGATTTAAATGCATATTAACAAAATAAAAACACAATTTATATCAAAAAAGTTACTAATAGCCAAGATCCCCCAACAAAACAATCCTAATTTGGGATATGGGTGAGGTGTCTTGATTTAGAGGTGTGATTAAGGTGGTCTGTGGCATGTGGGCGGTGGCTTAGTGGTTAGCACTTCTGCCTCACAGCACTGGGGTCATGAGGTCGATTCCTGACCATGGACTTATCTGTGTAGAGTTTGTGTGTTCTCCCCGTGTTTGCGTGGGTTTCATCCTATATTCCAAAAACATACGGTTAGCTTAATTGGCTGCTATTAAATTGCCCTTAGTCTCTCTCGGTCCGTGTGTTGTTAGGGGATTTAGATTGTAAGCTCCAATGGGGCAGGGACTGATGTGAATGAGTTCTCTGTACAGCGCTGCGGAATTAGTGGTGCTATATAAATGAATATATGATGATGATGATGATAATGGGGTAAAATTTTGGGTTTTCAAAATTGTCTGTGGGGAAATGTACTACAGGGCAGTGCTGTTACTGGCTATAGCTGAACCCTTCCTAGTAAACGCCAATAAGAATACTCTTAAGAAGAGATTGGCTACAGATAATACTAGTACTCGCTCTGTAGTGGTACCTGATAAAGCAGAGGGGACAGGTTACACATTGGCATATAATGCTAAACAATGACATGAAAGGCATTATGAGGCTATATGTGGCATACAAAGCTATCTAGTAGTATTGTGGTGATATATTCAAAAACAAACACAAGAATTGTAGGGGGATCTTTCATATTATATCTAAGCTTATCTGTAGTGTCCTTTTTTTGTACAAGAAATCATTTCTCCAGATATGTATTAGTCATTTTAAGCAGTTGTCAGACTTTCAAGGACACTGTCTAAAATATTATTAAACCTGACGTGCATTGCTCAGCCCCCTGGTAATACTGTCCGACAGTGTCCCTCTGTGCACTAGTAAGCTGGATTGTTGACTCTTGAGCATGCACACTGGATCCCCAAACTTGGGCTTCCCGTTCCAGAATCATAAAAACAATAAAAATATATATATATATATATATATATATATATATATATATATATATATATATATATATATATATATATATATTTATAGCAGCTCATAGGTCTGTTAGTGCTTAAACTGAGTATTGCATGATGTTCTACTGTTTCGGAGATTGTCAGTAATTCCTGTCTCAAGTGAGGTGAAAAAAAACTTTATAGGAAAAAACATAAAAAAATGCTTCAATTTACAAATAAAGCATTTTCCTTAGTGCACCTCGGCTATCACCATCCTGAGATAGGACGACAGCAGCGGTACAAGTTAAATAGGATTCCCATTTTCGCCAGATTTAGGGTTTTTCTCTATTTGATAATTAGGCCCCTATGTATTTACATGTCTTGAAACAATCTTGAAAAACATTTATTCTTTATGTCATTAATTGCAGGAATGCTTGGTAGCTTTATGTCCTTCTCAGTTGTTAGATTAACAGTATTACACCTTAATTAGCGAAGCTATTTTAACCTTTTACAGTTGAAGATGGATATAAACAACTTGAATGGATATCTTCACCTAAAGTGATATGTTTGTTAATTAAATCTGCTGTCAACCTACAGCAAGTAGGTAAGTGTTCATGAAGCAGAGAGACGGCTCGCTTCAAATAGCACTTGTCACTGCAGGGAACACGGCCAGCTCCTCATGGATCTCAATAGACCTCTATGGAACAGCGTCATTAGAGTTCAATTGGAAAACTAGGGACAGACAGTCCTCCAGCACCCCGGAGAGCTGTGGCGCAGCCGGCTAATGGTTTCAGTCAACTGCTGTATGTGAGGGCATATTTAATTAATGAAAACTTCACTAAAAGAGATAACACTTGAAGAAATTATATGCTAACAAAACACTTGTTTGATAAAGAATCTAGTGGAAAAAAACGGCACATTAATCTGTTTAAAAGCCCGTTATCTGCTAGAGTAAATGTGACACTATTCTTCATGTATCCTAAAAAGAACTGACTTTAACCAATGAGTTTGTAAAGAAAAAAAAAAGAAAAAAACCTGAAAATTCCAATGTTAACTGCTTAAATAAACAGCAAAATTCCAATGCCTCACTTTCCTATTAGCCCAATGGCTTTCTCTAATCGAGAACTGCAAGAATGTCATACCGTTGACATTATCATCCACAGACTACCCAAACTACCCAACCATTTGGGCAATTGGCCAAGCATCATAGCATGTGTCGTCCCAAATAACACACGACTAATAATAACCTGATCAAAACCGAAGTGATCATTATTGGGCGTGATGGTAAAGTGCCATTGGAAGATGACTTTCAGATGCCTGTTATCAGCCTGTGTGTGCGACCATTTTACAACCACACTAAGAGGCCCCAGTGACGCCAGAAAGAGATGCGACTGTCTTGCCCAAGTCCCTAATAACCACATTGCGTCCATTTGACCACTTCCACTTGTGACTAAGATTGAACCCGATCCTGTCATTCTGACCATGTGGCAAGATAGTACCATGTGTGGACAGCTTTACTCTCATTGGTCTTCTAAGACAACAGACTTCTTCTTCTGTGTCAAATCAAAATTCCTTCACACTATTCATCCACTATCCCTTTTCTTCGCAAGTTAATAAAGGAAGAGCAGATTTGTTAATTTGCTTATCAGAGATCTGTAAACACAGTAGTATCTGACCATGGCCTCATTTGTGTGGAGTTTGAATGTTCTCCTCGTGTTTGTGTAGGTTTCCTCCCACACTCCAAAAACATACGAGTATGTTAATTGGCTGTGTGTGTGTATGTTAGGAAATTTAGACTGTAAGCTCCAATGGGACAGGGACTGATGTGAGTGAGTTCTCTGTACAGCGCTGTGGAATTAGTGGCGCTATATAAACAACTGATGATGATTATAGTTTTGAGCTGCACTATATACAGAAAGACCCATACATACATATACATATATCTCTTCCCCTGACCTCTCTCCTTCTGTACTATCTTTTATAACCAACTGTCTTTCGGCCATCTCCACATGGATGTCGCTACTTAAAGCTCAACATATCCAAAATAGAGCTTATTATCTTCCCGCCTGCCAAAATATACCAGCTGCCCTCAAATCTCCTCACTGTCAATAACACCACAATTCCCTCAGTCTCCCAAGCCCGCTGCCTTGGTGTCATACTTTACTCCACCATCTGCTTTACTCCTCACATCCAAACTCTCTCCTAGTTCTGTCAACTCCACCTTCAAAACATTGCCAGAATACGCCCTTTTCTTACTCAACATGCTACCAAAACTCTAATCCATTCTCTCATCATCTCCCGTCTTGACTATTGCAACCTCCTGCTATCTGGCATTACCGACACCCATATATCCCCACTTCAATCCATCCTAAATGCTGCTGCAAGACTGACCTACCTCTTTCACCGCTCCACATCTGCTGCACCACTCTGCAAATCCCTACACTGGCTCCCTGCGTCCTCCAGATCAAATTCAAATTACTCACCCTTACCTACAGAGCCCACAACAACACTACTCCTGCATCCATGTCCCCCTCAGGATTGCAACTACAGCATGTGCTCTAACCCAACTGCGAGTGAGCAGGACTGCCAAGAGGAATTCAGGGCCCCGGTACAGCAATTTCATGGTTGAGCATGGGGAAAGAATTTGCACCGCCACAAAACTAGGAGTGGTCATACAATTGGGGGCATGGCTGTGCAGCATTGGGGCGTGTCTAGCAGGTGAAAAACCCTCCTACATAAAAACCCCTGCATTGCTGTGTACACCATTGGCAAAAGTGAGCAGTGGAATGTGACATATGTCCCAGCAGTCCTGACTTTCAGGACATGGGGACATTTACCTCATAGTGCCTCTTAGTTGTGCCCTCATAGTAGAGGCTGAGTTAATACTGTGGTAAATATTCCTGCCCACAATTCAGAACATACCACATAGTAGAGTCCACAGTTCATATTATACCACAGTAATTCCCCCAATTAATTTTATGTCACACATAAGTGCCCCCAGTTCATGTTATGCCACAGTGATGCCCCAATTAATTTTATGCCACATAAGTGGCCCAATTCATATGATGCCTCACATAAGTGCCCACAGTCACATTATGCCTTACATAAGTGCGCCTAATTCACATTCACTGGGGGGAATACAATGTTAGAGGCCCATCAGAGGGGGTGTGCCTAGTCACTAGAGAGGCATAACCAAACCACCAGAGGGGGTGTGGTAAGCCCACGAAGGACATCTAGCATCATAGTGTAGTATATAAAGAATGCAGTGTGTACATAAAGAGTTCACAGTCTTGGCCTGCCCCTTACATTGGGCAGAACAGTCACCAAAAATTGGGATTGTCCCACTAGAATCAGAACATTTGACATACTGTCCTGCTCTTTCCTACCTGTTCTTGTCACTTTCACCACCTGTGGCTGCTGCTTTCTTTAGTTGCGGCTTCTCTGGGTCCTAGAATGTTGGTGGCCCTATTTGGGGAAAAATGGATACATTTAGAAAATTCCAACCAGCCCTGGAATTAAATCAATAGCACCCACGATTAATAATTAGGTCTTTCTCCAGCCCCAACATTAAAATAATAGTATTCCCATTTAATAAATAAACCTATTTCCCTCCCTTCAAACAGCTTCAGCAATTAATTAATAGCATTTACACTTCATAAATATACCTATTCCCCGCACTCATCACTACCATTAAATAATTCATAGTCACATTTAATAGAGACCTCATTCTCCCCAAACTCACCCTCACATTTAATAGCCCCCAAACCACCCCATCTTAAATAATCCCCACTATTAAATTGCCCCACCATCGCCCCACAAACAAAATTAGCACCCATTAATTAGCCACCACCTACCTTACTCACACTACATTGCCACAAGCCCCCTGTGCCATCACATACACTAAATTAACACAAACCCCCTGTGCCCTCACGCACACATTACTGTGCCCCTTCATCATCACCACGCTGTACCTCATGATCACACTGTGCCCCTTCATCACAACCACGCTGTGCCCCTTTATGATTACACTCCATACTGCTCCCTCCCTTCATCACACTGTGCCATGCTGCCTCCCCCCTTCATCACACTGTGCCATGCTGACCCCCCTCACCTTCATCACTGTGCCATGTTACTCCATGCCCCTCTCCTTCATCACTCAATGCCTTTCTCTCCCAGCCCACTTCTTCATCACTCGGTGCCCTTGTCCCCTCCCCCTTCTTCATCACTCGGTGCCTTTCTCTCCCCCCCCCTTCCTCATCACTTGTTGCCTTTCTTCTCTCTCCCTCCCCCTTCTTCATCACTCAGTGCCTTTCTCTCCTCCTCTCCCTTTTTCAGCACTTGGTGCTTTTCTCTCGCCCCCCCCCCCCCCCTTCCTCATCACTCGGTGCCTTTCTCTCACCCCCCCCCTTCCTCATCACTCGGTGCCCTTCTCCCCCCCTCCCCTTTCTTCATCACTCGGTGCCTTTCTCTCCTCCTCTCCCTTTTTCAGCACTCGGTGCCTTTCTCTCGTCCGTCGTCCCCCTTCCTGATCACTCAGTGCCTTTGTCTCCCCCCCTTTCTTCATCACTCGGTGCCTTTTTCCCCTCCCCCTTCTTCATCACTCGGTGCCTTTGTCCCCTCCCCCTTCTTCATCACTCGGTGCCTTTCTCTCCCCTCCCTTCTTCATCACTTGTTGCCTTTCTTCTCTCTCCCTCCCCCTTCTTCAGCACTCGGTGCCTTTCTCTCCTCCTCTCCCTTTTTCAGCACTCATGCCTTTCTCTCACCCCCCCCTTCCTCATCACTCGGTGCCTTTGTCTCCCCCACTACTTTATCACTCGGTGCCCTTCTCCCCCCCCCCCTTTCTTCATCACTCGGTGCCTTTGTCCCCGCCACCTTCTTCATCAGTCCCTCTCTCTATCCCTCCCCCCGCTTTATCACTCTGTGCCTTTCTGCCGCCCCCCCCCCCTCTTCATCTCTCAGTGAATTTCTGTTTTACGCCCCTTGCCTCTGTTCCTTTACTTACCTTTGTTTTGACTTCTTTCATCTCTTCTCTTCTGTTTTCTTGCTGGGTCCTCTCTGCATCGCTCCTCACTTAATGTCGGGCCCGACATTCAGTGCGAACGAAGCAGAGAGGAGGGAAGAGGGACGCCGGCACCTTGATCATTTGAGTACTTGTTTTTGTTCTATTTGTTTTTTTAAGTACCCTGCTCCCCCTCCAATGAAGGGGGTGGAGTAGGGTACTCCCCCCAGCAAAAAAATAATAAAAAAAAGACAAAATAAAAAACAGTTTAGGGCCCAGGTAATTAGTACCTCCTCTCGGCGGCCCTGCGAGTGAGGTAAATGCTGGGATTTTCCTCAACAAGGAATACCTGGAATTATCATTACACTAAATGACAGTATGGAGAATATTGAATATTCCTATGTACTTACATTAGTAATTGTCAAGAAAATCATTTAATAATAATATCTAATTGTTATGTGTGAACCAAACACTTATTAGGTATTTCTAGTGTTTTGTGCCAATATGTTTAATATTCAGGCAACTTGTCATATTTATGTGATTTTTTTTTGCATATGACTATGGATTTTGTATTTACTATTTTTATAATTTGCTATATAAACAATTGTTAGTATTAATCTAGAAATGCATTGCGTTCTGCATTTTGTTCTCTTAATTATTATGTGAGTTACTTTTCAGGTGTAGGCACACCACTAATTAAGTGGTTGGCTGCTATAATATATTCACTAATTTGAGAAACAATTGTATTTATGTATTATTTAGGATTTCTATGCCAGCTACTATTAAATCCAGAATATATTGGAAAGTTTAGTGTCTGCAATAGGTAATACCCCTTACTGTCTCCTAGTAGATTCCTTAGGATTAATGGAGTCAGAATAAAAAATGAAAAGTAGTTCTACCCTCTGGTTCCTGGGCCACACAACTGCATCAAAACTGTCAAAAAGTACATATATTTCATCCTTATACTTTGGAGAAATAACCAATGACTTTTTGGGATTTTTTTCAATTTTACTAATTGCATAAAAACAAAAGAATCATTGCAAAGTCTATTACATAACTATATTGATAGATAAAAAAAACATAATCACATACATTTAAGAGTGTTCATTCCAATATGTTACCAAAAGAAAGTCCCATATAATTTCAAAACCTTGAAATTGAAAATAGGCCAGATCAAGAAGGTACACTTTCAATAATCTTACAGTAAATTTCCACCCTGTTGTATTAATTTGAACAGAAGAAAAACATAGTTCCCAACAATTTGAAAATCAGGAAATTTTTGTCATGCCCTGTCCCACCACTTTTCAGCTGTAGCAATCTGGTTTTATGCTGTGTAGGATACGAAATTTGCAAATTCTTATAATTAAGTTTTGGTAAATATCGAAAGCACCAAATCTTCCTTTTAAATAGACCTTTATGTGTGGATAGTGCACATGTCACTTGCTTAGGACTGCTTCAAGCCACCTCTATTCCAAGTATGGCTGCTCCCATCATAGTATGTTTAAGCTTCTACATCTGTAGATAAGACATGTTCCTTACAAATGTGGGTCAATTACTCACAACCCATTTTGCAAAATACAGTCTTACATTAAGGAGGAACTAAAGTGCTTTTTCCCAAATGTTCTCTAGTAAAAAACTTGTGTGGTCTAATGTCATTATGGGGTCTATTTATCAAGACTCAGATAGTTTGAAGATTTAATATAGCTACCTATCGAAGCAACAGAAATGTACGGCAGCGTTAAGATGAGTGTTACTACACGCCATGTGA
This sequence comes from Mixophyes fleayi, assembly GCF_038048845.1. Taxonomy (NCBI): domain Eukaryota; kingdom Metazoa; phylum Chordata; class Amphibia; order Anura; family Limnodynastidae; genus Mixophyes; species Mixophyes fleayi. The sequence continues at coordinate 4,468,649 of NC_134411.1, read as the reverse complement.
GAGCCGAACTCCAGATTCCATTAAAAAGAATAACAATAATGTTATTGGGAAAAAAATGGAAAAAATAAAATAAACTTCATAAAAATACATATATTTTAATAATAAAGCCTTATGTACCACCACTATCCTTGTAAAATAGGCCTCACCATGCTTTGCGTGTATAAAGTTCGCCTGGTCACGGGGGCTCTGATGTATAGGAATAAGTCCTAAATCCAGCAAACAAATTCAAATTAGGTGCTTCCAATTTAGTGCAACTGAGCATAAGCACTTGATTCAAACCTCAAGGAGAAGCATATTATACTAAAAAACAAACTAGCAGTTTGTTTGTGCTTTCATTTTCTATAACAATCCACAGCAACTGTTCTACTGATAAAAGCAGGCTCATTTCTGTTTTCACATACAGATTATTGTATTGTTATTAAACTGAGTTAATATCAATAATAGCGGCAACTTGTTAGCTGTAGTTTAATGTGCTGAGAGAGAACCCAACAGCTGGTGACCAAAGAGTACTCAAAACAATAGTCAGGGATCCCCTCTCTGCTCTTCCTATAGCCACACAAAACAAAAAACCTACAACAGTTGAGTTATGTCTCCCTTGTATTTTCGACAATGCCATCTGTAATGCTCCTATTTTCCTATATGTTGCACAGCATTTTCTGATTTATATTCGATAACTGTGTTTTTATTATGTATTTCTTGCACTCTGTTGTTGTTAAAAAAAACCCCAAAAAACGCAGTAGTCAGGGATGTAATCAAAAGTTCAGCGCACAAGAAAACAAACTGTGAGCAGTTACTTAGAGCCAGTAGACTACAGTCAATAGCCGAGGTCAAAGTTCAACATTTGGTACATAGGTAGTTGTCCACAGTGAGATAGAGCAGATGAGGCTAGGGCACATGGTAATCTGGTAAGGTCTGAACCAGACTGATGGAAAGATATAGTGGCTGAGGCACAAAATTTAAACATGACTCAGAGCCCAAGCCCATATTAGGCTCTCTGGTCTGTGCGTACATGTGCCAGTATCAACACCAGCACCTCCGCAGACCTTCCCTGAGACAACACCCCCAACTCCCACTGTTGCCCAGGCACTGTGAAGACAATGTCTCCTACAACTCGACCGGAGTGCCATATTACTGAAAGTCTGTGACAGGCATTTACAGGCAAGATGCTGATAGAAGTTGGCTTTAGAGGCATAAGTATATGTTTGGCTAATGAAACTGCATACTGGTGTGGATCATGACAACGCTGCTTTGGTTTGTGACAATTAAGGGTTTATTTCATCAAAACCCTGCAGATTTGAAGATTTCTTATTGCTCCCTGATGCAGCGGTAGAAAATTTTCAGCCACACAATTCATCAATAAAAGGTCGCCGGGGCAGCTGAGCGATGCTGAGCTCCCCTGTGATTCTGGCTGGCAGAGGTAAGAGGAGTCTTAATGCTCATCAGGCTAGTCTGACATCAACGTGTGCACTGGTACTGGAAGCTTGTTCTTGGTCTTACAGTTTCAATTACAAAAAATCTATGTTAATTAAAATAAAAAAATTGTTGAGAATAGAGAAAAAATTATTACATTTAAATCCAAAAAGGAAAATATGCTTTATTTTAATACTATTTTGTCAAATGCTGACCACTGCTGTCAGATATCCATTGCTGACAGCCATCCTGAGATGGCGATAGTGATAGGTACAACATGGAAGCTTCTCCAGGCCAAGGCTGATGCTGGAAATAGTTCTTACTGACCTGTAGGCTTTGATAAGGCAAAATCTCCCATTTTGCCAAATTTAAGGTTCATTTCCCTTTGATAAAAAGACCCCTTGGACTCTGTAGTTACAATGATGCTTTCATGTAATGAATCACAGCATGCACACCGAGGTCACAAGAGATATATGCTCTGAGTATTCTCAAAAGAAAAGTTTGAGGGGTCCTACATTAACATATGGCAAAAGGTAACTAACTCCATTGAGTTATGATAATTAGCATAATACATTCAATCAATCAATCATGTAAGAGATGACTACTGACATCATAACATTTTATAAAACACTGTCCATACCAAACTTGCAGTACTTTATAAATATTTCATTGGGCTTTCCACCTTTGAAGCAGGACTTATTTAATTGACAACTGTCCCTTAAATTGATAACCCTTCTAACCTATAAATCTAGAGTAGATATCACAGTAGAGCTACAGGCAGGACACCTACAACAAAAGTAATAGTCTAGGCCACAGATGCTCAAACAGGTGGGATAATTACTGATCCAAACAAATAGATCAGCTCACCTGTGCATAATTAAATAAATCCTAAAAAGATGACTTGTTGGGAGCTATTAGGGACTGAGTTTAGGCACCTCTGATCTAGGCTTTGTAAAACCTTCCACCTACGTACACAAAGGTACACAACCACTTTAAAAATCTGTAGGGCCATTCCCTCCTAATTTCCAAAGATGGTATAGAAAATGTATTAGGCATGTCTGTATCTATGGCTGGTTACCCAATGGGGTTTTAAATTAGGTGGCAACCATCACTTGCAATGGGTCGTCGGGTAAGTGAATGGAGAATACTCTGCTGTTGTTCACTTTCAGTGAGCACAAGTAAATGCAAGACAAAAATATGCTGCAGCAGCTACTGTCCTTAGGAGCAAGTGGTTATGGGGTCATTGTAATTAATACGGTCCATCTGCATACTCCAAATGGGACTTAGACATCTCTTTCTACCCTTAAATAAGAATATGCAGATGCAGCAATTATACAGTAGATGTAGCTGACTGTACACTGGGTAATAACTAGCAAATATTAGTAGACTAAAAAACTTACAGCTGTGTGGACACATTAAAAGGATATTGGTCATCTGGAACTATCAATCAGACTTTCACCTACAGTTCAAACTGTGAGCACTGGTCTAGAGAGCACGTGGATGCTTCAACTAGCAGGGACCCTGATTACAAATGTAAATATAACAAAATGTCAAGAAGCCAATCTTTGAAAACTAAATCATCATGGAGAGAGGAAAGCAGGTGCCTTTCAGCAGCACTGGGCTAATTATCTCTCCACATAGTAGCATTTTGCAATGCTTATCCCCCTTTCATAACACACATCTTTTTAATTTGCTGTTTCTCTATAATATGCGATCATCTTTATTGTCATTCTATGGAAGGCCTGGTCTTTATGATGTAATATTGTCATATTGAGATGCAGAATTTGGAAGAGACAGAATGCTCTGTGCGTCGGGTAGAGGAAGAGAGGTGGGAAGATCAAGGGAAGGGGGGTTTGGAACTGGGACTACTGACAGCATCTCAGCTGCTGCCCCAGCTAGAAGGGAGAAAGGATGCTTTTTTCCCTGATGTCATACAGCCAGGGGACTGGCATAACCCTAATGTGCAGAACAAAACTGCTGGCAATGAAAGGAAGGTTGGAGTGTTTAGTTCAATCTTAAAGATCCAGAAAGTGCCACTAATCGAGGGATTTGCACTCTTTCAGAATCTGACTTATCTCTATAACATAAGCTTCACAGTTCCTACAATTTTGACCAATGACTAAATTATGTCATACTTGCCTAATTTTGCAGCAAGCTGTCCAGGAGAGGGATCCTTCATGGGGGCGTGACCAAGAGAATTGTGCCGCTAGGCCACTCTCCCTGCTGACATTTGAGAATTTCAGCCTATCACAGCAGGGGCGGGGCCAAGATGACACGTTTAGCCTCGCCCCCACCCACTTCACAAATGAAGAGAGCTGGATGCGGGAGGTTGCTCTGCTCTCCCAGGAGAACTCTCAAAAATTCGGGAGTCTCCAGGACATTCCAGCAGAGGAGGTAACTATGAATTATGTTTAGACAATTAAACCAGTCAAGCGCTTACTAGTTGAAAGCTGCAGTTGCTTTCTATCTACGTACACCATTTTATTGGCTTTGGATTTTCCTATCTCTGTTTTTCTTATTTTCCTCCCATTGTTCAGTCATGCAGTGGCTACAATATGTCATCTACAGGTGGATAAAAATGGTAGAATTATGTCATCTTGTCCTTCCCTTTGTATTCAATACCAATGGCTGAGGCCAGTTGTAGACTACAACTGACCAGACAACTATCCAGGACCGGCTGCAGTGTGGAGCCCAATGCTAACCATTGTACAAATAAAGGTGCAAATATAAAAGACATAGGGTTCTATATATTACCGCCCCATCTCCAAACTCCCATGCCCCTCGAGAGAATTGCCTACACTCGAATCACACACTTTCTTACAGCAAACAACCTATTGGATCCTCTTCAGTCAGGCTTTTGCTCTCAAAACTCCACAGAGACTGAGCTGACCAAGGTTGTCAATGATCTGATCACAGCGAAAAATAATAAACCATTACTCTCATCTAATTCTCCTGGATCTCTCTGCTGCATTTGACACTGTTGACCACTCTCTCCTCATACAAACGCTACAATCCCTAGGCCTTGAAGGCACTGTCCTATCCTGGTTCTCATCCTACCTATCTAATCGCTTTCTCAGTGTTAATTTCTCTGGATCCACCTCTGCTCCGCTTCCTTTATCAGTTGGAGTACCACAAGGCTCAGTCCTAGGTCCTCTGCTATTCTCTATCTACACCACTTCTCTTGGAAAACTAATAAACTCCTTTGGATTTCCGTATCATCTCTATGCGGATGATACACAAATCTATCCTCTCCTGATCTTTCACCATCTGTGTTGTCTTGCGTTACTGACTGTCTTTCTGCCATTTCATCTTGGATGTCTTCTCGCCAACTCAAACTCAATCTTTCAAAAACTGAATTAATAATATTCCCACCCAAAAACAGTAGCTTTCTGCCTGACATTTCTATTTCTGTTGATAACATGACCATAAATCCCACCCCGCAAGCTCGTTGCCTCGGTGTAATCCTTGATTCACAACTGTCGTTTATTCCCCACATCAACTCTATATCTAAATCATGTTACATACACCTAAATAACATTTCCAGAATACGCACATATCTGATACAAGACACCGCAAAAACATTAATTCATGCCTTCATCATCTCCCGCATCAACTATTGCAATTCCCTCCTTACTGGTCTTCCCAAAGTCAGACTTGAACCCCTACAATCTATTTTGCACGCAGCGGCTAGATTGATTTTCCTTACTAACTGTTATTCCTCTGCTGAGCCACTCTGTCAATCTCTACATTGGCTGCCTGTATTTCAACGAATCCAATATAAAATTCCTCTACTAACATACAAGGCCATCAACAAAATTGCACCGACATACATTTCCTTACTTGTCTCAAAATATCTCCCAACTCGACACCTCCGTTCTGCACAAGATCTGCATCTCTTTTCCACTCTCATCACATCCTCCCACTCTCGGCTACAGGACTTTTTTTAGGGCTGCACCCACTTTGTGGAATTCCCTCCCTCACACAGTAAAACTTTCCTCTAGTTTTCAAACCTTCAAGCATTCACTGAAAACCCACCTCTTCAGACAAGGTTATGATATTCCTCAACCACCATCTTAATTTCCCTAGATTACCCTATTGCCATCCTCTACACTGCTAACGCAAGACAACAACCTTCTGACCAACATTGCAACACACACAGCCCACTCAATACTTTTACCTTTGCATTCTAGCTGGTCCATTGTGCAATATGATGTAGCACATGCCCTTGTGTTTCTAACTCCCATTGTCCTATAGATTGTAAGCTTGCGAGCAGGGTTCTCTTACCTCTCTGTCTGTATGTATTACCCAGTATTGTCTTATGAATGGTTGTTTTCAATTGTAAAGTGCTACGGAATTTGGTGGCGCTATATAAATAAATGATGATGATGATATATTATAAGGAGAAAATCCATTTCTCTGGCAAAAACACATGCGACTACTTCCTATATATCAATGGCCACCACCAACATTAGAATCTCTGGCAAAAGCATGGGGAAGCATATTTAAGAAGGATTGCAGCAGTATATGTACCTCTGCAATCCTTATATTTTTATCACCACCTCAGGAGCACAGGATGTTGATTGAAACAAATCATTATTTATTTAAGAACAATCCCAGGAACATTTTTATTTTTTTACTATTTCAATAAATATTTTAAACATTTTTATTTTATTTTTTGTTGTTGAAAGCTGAAGTCTGGACGTTCCACTGCGCATGTGTGAACTAGGAAGATGCAGATGCATGCAGGACTGTCTGGCGAAGCGAGAATGCTCCTCTTACCGCTACCAGCCAGGGAGTAAATTAAATTGTGGCAATAGAAAACCTTAGTTATCACCACATAATAATAAACAGAGTCCCAACAGAATGGAATGAAAGGATTGCAGGAATGTGGAAAAAGTTAGACAAAGGTGGGAAGTGTGGGGATATACATGGACAGGAGTGGATGAACATGTGGCATGGATACATTAGAATTAGGACTCTGACTTGATGGCTGTACAGGAACAAAGAAAGTGCTATTATTTGGGAGTATATTTCATCCTTACTACTTATTTTGTTTACATTTAGCATAACAGCGAGCATATCTCAGCTGGAGTGAAAATAAAAGCTATTATATGTGTTCAAACTATAATGACTCTTTTCCTTGAAGGGGTTAAAATGGGCATGGCAGGTTATCTGGGATACTTCAATGGTATGACACTGTGGGAGTTTACTTAGCATGCCACATTATAAGCTTTCCTGTTGGGCTGGTGATCTCTGTCTGTTTGCTGGACAAGTTGCCTGCCCTCCCCATCCTGGTGACTGATTGTTTTATGTTGGGTGCTTTGGGGCTCCAACACCTTTATAGGGTGTCAGACATAAGTTGCCTGCCCCTGCAGAACTGGTGAGATGCTGTTGACGTGTGCTTTGGGTGCCAACACCCATCGACCATAGTGATGACTGCTGGCTGATTAGGTCATGCATTTAGGGGGTGCATTGGGTTCCAATACCCGTTTTATGGTCAAGTATAATGTTTGGCTTATCATTCTTAGTAGTATGTTGCAATGGTGCTTAGAGTCCCAACACTGGGTGGAGGGAATGGTGTGCATTGTCAGCAGGAAAGCATTAGCAGTTGACAAACTATACCTGGTGGGCGCACGTTCATTTATGTTGATGAAGAATCTGTCTCCCTTCGAAGAGTCAGGCACTGGTTTTGGATGCAGGCACTGCCCTCGTGGCCGTGATGGTTGCATTCACTCAGCCCAGAAGGGATGCTGGTTTTCAAATGCTTGGATGTAATGGATACCCAATTTTGTCAAGCGTGTGCTCTGAAAGGCAAATGTTCCCCAATTGTTTCTATCGAGAAGGTAAATGATCTTCATTGTGATATGATGGGAATTGGTTCTAGTCGGGCTGCTTATGCTTTCTCCTGCACCATACGTTTGGTTATGTTTAATAAACTATGACCTTTGTTTGCCAAACTCCGATTTCTCTGTTATTTAATCACAAGGTATAAGATATTATTGACATTGGGACATTCCAACATCAACCGTTAAGCATTTTATTCACTTTTCCATTACACTATTCTCTATTTGACCTTTGCAGCTTTTGGCATGCATGAGTTTTGACATGTCCACTAGACAGCCCAGTGATCAGATGAGTTGCATTACTTTCATTTCAGAGCAAAAAGATATTTGATTTGAGTCTCACATATTGCAAAATGCTACTCATGTTTAATTTATGGGAGCAGAGGTAAAACCTAGCTATAACAAAGGCTGTGACGTAATCCACAGTCTCTTTTAGAACTAGCACATAGAAGCCAACGGGGAAACAACAACAACAACAACAACATATAGTGCTGACCACTTGTCAAAAAGTAAAAAAAAATAAAAAAATAATACGTTTGGAAAGAGGAAAAGAAATTCTTTCCAAACACACATTTTCTTCTTCAGTACTGCAAGGAAATTGGGAATAGTGTTTGACCTGTAGTATGCCGTGGAAGGTAAAAACAAATTTAAGCTAAAAAAAAATCTCTATTGTTAAAGTAGATTTATAGCTACAGAAAATAAATACAGAATGACATAAGAAAAATGGCCTACATTATATTCTAAATTTTAGCAGATATAAAAAGGGCAACTATCATTTCCAGGATCTCTAGTCCTTCCAGATAGATACTGTACATACCAAGCACAGGCTCCAACAAATAATTAAATAAATCAGATTCCAATCTTTTGCAACAGAAAAGCAATTTTCAGAATGGTTAGGAGGTCACTTCTACAACACAAATTACTAGGTCTTGCAGGTTAAGACAGAGGGACAGTCAGAGCTGGCGAAGCAATCAGTGGTCTCACAGTAATACTTCACGCTTGCCATATATCGCATATATACACGCATATATACAAGTCAAAATGTTTCATCTTCATGTACACCCAAGGCTGGCAACAATGGATGGGAATGATCAGAATTTACTGTTGTGGTACTCAGTGTTATGGGGCAGAAGTGCACAGTTCATTTTTTCAGGGTGATTGCTGTGATTTGCCCACTGTTCAGCTCATGATGAGGTCTACCACTTCAATCAAACAATCAGCTTCATAACGAGCCACCTCCACAGGCTTTTAGTTGTGAATGCTCATCAGTGGCAGATTATTAAAAGCTGCCTTGAAAGTTTTTAACATTCATCTAAAAGCTTGTAGATTAGGGTTGTTCCTGAGACTTGGTGGGAGGTTGGTCCAGAGTTGTTGGATCACTTAAGGAGTGAATGACTTTCTTCTCACACCGCGCAGTTGTTGTCTCGTTTGAACACTGTCCAATATTTAAATCAAGATCTTTAGTTATATATACTGAGAAATGCCAGTAAATGTGCAGGCCAGTAAGTGCACCAACTGTGATTAACGACTAGTGTTACTTTACTATCTTTTGTGTTCAAATATGCATCACAGCTTTTAAGAAATTATGAATGCTGATCCAGAATGTTTTTATGGGACAGCAGGTTTCTGGGGAAAAGCAAAATGCTGGAAATCAATTCCTGAAATGTATATTTTTTTCTGCAGTAAAGTAAATTAATAGCTTCACCCTTGACGTCGGCTATACTAGAATGAAAACAGTTACCCTTTATGTTGTACATTGCATTCATATATATATATATATATATATATATATATATATATATCTATAATATAAAAGCCTAGTGGCGTGTGTTAATCTGTGTGTGTGTGTGAAAAAAAACACCACGCTGCAGCGCCACCTGCTGGGCGGAGTTATACACTGACATACTAAATTCTTAGTGTGTGTGGGAAAAAAAACTTAGAAAGGGCTGAAATTTGGTATACTAAGATGTTTTTAATTTGTTAATTTAATTTGTTAATTGTTAAAAGTGTTTATAAAGATTTTAAAAAAATATATATATATTTCTTGAAGGAGAAGTGACAGTTGGGAGTGGTTGGTGGTTGAGGGGGTGACAGTGGGGAGTGGTTGGTGGTTGCCGGGGGTGACAGAGTGAGAGGAGTGTGATACTCAGGACCGCTGAGAGAGATCCCTGTGTCTGGATAGACATCTGGATAGATGTGGCGATAAAGATGAAGGATGAGGTGATGGAGAAAAATGATGAGGTGGTGACATGTGGACAAAACCACGTTAAAAAAGGGCGCTTGCGTCGGGAAGTAACGCTCTTCCCCTGAGGAGGCCTGGCCTAGCCCCAAATGCATGACAAGAACCTCTTTAACACCTTAAGTAGCTTGATTTGACTAGAATGTATGAGTATCATGCACGGGTTAACTTGTATGTATATATATATATATATATATATATATATATATATATATATATATATATATATATATACACACACACACACACACATATGGATGTGGGGTTATGCAAGAGATGAAGAAGATCACTATTTAATTTCTATGGTTAGGTCACAGCCTGTCCTAATCAATCAGCACTACAGAAACCTTTTGCTAATCACTACACATACTACACTACACATACTACACTACACATACTACACTACACATACTATACTACACATACTACACTACACATACTACACTACACATACTACACTACACATACTACACTACACATACTACACTACACATACTACACTACACATACTTGTAACTAAATCCACTACTTCAAACACTAGTATTTATCTTGCAGCCAAAATCTCATCACTTGTTACCTCCTTTATGTCATTGTGGGTCACCAGTTACTCATTTTGACTGTAAGATCTTTGGGACTAGGATCTTAATGCAATGTTGTTGGTACTTGTTAATTATATGAGCCTCACTTAACACCAACCACCTGTAGTTCCAGGGTTATCATGAGCGCTGGGAGCTTGTGAGTCCCCCACCCACCTGAGACCTCCGCAGTGACCCACAACCAGAAGAGTGTGCCGAAAGTCCTAGATTGATATTATAACCAGACAAAGACAGGTGGTGCGGTGGAGGGAGACATATAGAGGGAAAGGGCTGGTATGACATTTTGTGTCTGTGGGATCAGCATAGATGGCATCAGAGGTGGAGCTAGCAAGCTGTGGGCCCCTGTGCAGTGAAGCGGGGAGGAGGGAACTGGGGCCCAAAGCTTGCTAGTTCAGACCCTCTGCATCTGCTGTTCAGTGAGTCCAATTATATCCATGGGCCCCCGGTGCACCACACCAATGGTAGTTCCGCCACTGTATGGCACAGAAAGCTAACCGCATGGGTAAAGGACTGGGTTGAGACCAGGTGGCAGAGAAATGGTGGGAGCATGATGATAGCCAAAATGACAGGTAGGTAGAGTCAATTGTGCAGTATAATCACCATAATTTCTCCAGTACTGCAGCGCACAATGTGCATCATCATCAGTTATTTATATAGCGCCACTAATTCCGCAGCGCTGTACAGAGAACTCACTGACATCTGTCCCTGTCCCATTGGAGCTTACAGTCTAAATTTCCTAACATACACACACACACAGCCTAGGGTCGATTTGGTAGCTGCCAACTAACCTACTAGTATGTTTTTGGAGTGTGAGTGTGAACACCATCACTTTAACTAATTCATACTGTATGTATTAGCTTTTATACCCAGATTTCATACAGCCAAAGAGAACTAATCAACACTTTACCTTGCTAAGTTTGACAGTCTACCCATCTTAAAATATATAACCAATTCAATGTCGCACATAAAAAAACAAATGATATTTTAGACAATTTTGCATGAAAATACAATGGGTGATATTGACAAAGTAAATTTAATCTTAAATGCACCTTATATGCTAGGTGCTTTGCAATATACTGAGATAATCTCCAGCTTCCACAGTACATCGACTTTAACACTGTGTTGTGGCAAATATGCCTCATTCTAAACAGACAATTCTCACATGTATACAAGTAACATTATTAGGTTATTACAATAAAAAGAGAGATGATAGATGAATGGAAAAAATGTAACGATGTTTCACTGTACATAATTTGTATCAAATGTCGGCAGGCCAACCTGTGCTTCTTCCTAGTAATGGATGACGTTTTGTTTATTGTGTTACATGAACCTTCTGTTGCAGGAGAAAACAAGCATCTTCTTTATATGGAACAGCTTGATATTTGTGTAGATTAACCAGGTTTGGACACTGCCACAAGTCTTAAGCAGTTCATTCAAAGCAGTTAAAGTTCTGACATTCAGATGGGGACAGGGGCATAGCTGCCATTTGTACAACTATCAGCATTGAGTCTCTTCAAATCTGATTATCTCATTAGTTGACTTTCTTAACAATTTGGAAATGTGACAACCGAGGTTGGTCTTTGTGGCACGCTTTCAGGTGAGCATATTGCAAAACATGGAAATAGCTCAAGTATTATAAGGTGGATGCAAATGGTGAAAATTCAACTAACAAGATAACAGGTTGGAAGAGCTGGCTTTTCCTGTGTATTCTAACAAATGCATCTGTCCACAAACAATGAACAAACAATTGAACCTCATAGATTGAACAGCTTTGAATGCTTTATGGCTGCATTGTAAAAGCAATACAACAGATGCACTGAATACAAATAAGCCAATAAGATAATTTGTACAATGTATGCTTACTATGGTGTAGGAAAATGAAGCGACTACGTGTTACAAGAAAGCTCAGAAGAAGAGGCTTCTGAAGGTGAATGTCAACATGGTCATGTTCTGAGAAAATCCACTCTAGCATGCAAGAGTGAATTTAGAGTTTATGTCGCCTTAAGCAAATGTCAATGATGACACCAGATCGTGGAGGACAAAATAATTAGATCCACCCATTGTATTACCTATAAAATAACAAATTCTGTCCTTCACAACCTTATATAGTATTAACATCATGCATGCAGTTGGGACAGAAAATAACAATGGGATGCAAAATGAGGTTAATGACAGGAGTGTGAGATTTTTGACTGGTATCAGTAAAAGTATATTTATGATGAGATGGGTTTATTGCAATATATTTTAGGTATACATTGAATATAAACAAGTAGAGTGTGGATATATCAAGCTGCAGAGGAGAGCTGGAGATAGTTAAGGAAGCAGCACTAGATTAAGGCTACATAGGGCTAAAGCATACAACTGCAATCCTTGTAATTCACAGTGTCCTTGTATTCTGCTCCAAGAAATGTAGTTTAAGAACCATTGAAATAAAGGGGTCATTTCCAATATTTCCAATCATAAATCTTTAAACCTGGAACACATGCCAACTCTGGGCAGGAACACACACTCCCAGGCATTGTCCCACCCGAGTCTAACCTAAACACACAGCACACATGAGCAGAGAATAATGTGATCAAATGAAATACCATTACAGCTCTACATACTAATGGATACATTAATATTCCAAATCAGACCGTAAGGATATGCAAATGAGGCAGACATAATGCAATCTGTAAAAGGCAGCAGGGGTGCACTCCTCTCCTGGTGTCAAACAGCCCAATGTCCAAATCCTGACTAGGTTTAATGCGTATGCATCAGTGATACACAGAAGCCCATGGATATAATTGGACTCATAACATATGAGCCATAGGTAAATTGTCCCATTTCTCAGTTTTAAAACATAACTGTTAAAATGCTTAATCAACTTATGTACACACTGGCTGCAACCACTGGAATTCTGAACAACCTCCCTAATAATTAGAATGTGTTATCATTTTAAAAATGTCATTTCAGCACACATTAATCAATAAAAGCTTATGTAAAAACATTTATATTGGTTATGCCACAGCAACTGTTACTACCATGTCAGAAATAAATTTGTATTTGTTAACAACATATTAATTTATTGTCCTATGTTCCTGAAATGCATTGTTGCAGCAGAAAGGGCATAATGAGTGTTCTATGCTCAAGGGTTTAATTATATACATTGCATTTTCAAAAGCAATATATCCGGTTAATGTATTTAAGGGGTTAGGAAAAATGAATTCTTGCTGTCATATCCCGCTGTCTGAAAAGAGGTCACAGTTCTCAGGGCTGCTGAGGACCACTTTGAGCCTGCTACGCTAGCTTACATATATAGAAGCAGTTTTATACCTACCCGAAGAATGTTGCCCTGAACACAGCATCATTTTATTAGGGATCATTCATGCCTGTAAAAGACCGCCTGAAGGGTGAAGCATAAAAGCAATGCTGCATTAAGCAGACAACTCTTTATAGGGATATATATATATATATATATATATATATATATATATATATATATATATATATATATATAGTTGAACTACGTATGTACTGAATACATTTTGTATAGATAATAACAAAAATAAGCAATGTTTATAGATGGGTTTATATTTTTTTTGTTTTCCTATTTAACATGAGGGGGAGAGTACTAGAATGGGAGAAGGATAGGTGGAGACAGCTACACAACAAGGTAAGACATGGAAGCCTTATCTAACAATAAATTATTTGACACAAATATTGACAAGGCCTCAAATGTTTCTAAGATACCTAGAGGAGAGGATGTAGCTTACACAACAGAGATATGTTGTTTACGATCATGAAGGAGTCGGCTTCCAGCATGCTCATTTGGTCATATAATTATATATAGATATATATATATATATATATATAAATATATATATATATATATATATATATATATAAATAAATATATATATATATATATATATATATATATATATATATATATATAAATAAATATATATATATATATATATATACACACACACGTACACATATACACACACACTGGTCGGTCACAGCATTCAAACCACCGATGGGTGAAGTGAAGAGAATTATCTCGTTACAATGGCACCTGTCAAGTGGTGGGATATATTAGGCAGAAAGTGAACAGTCAGTTATTGAGGTTGATGTGTTGAAAACTGTAGAAATGGGAAACCGTAAGGATCTGAGCAACTTAGACAAGGGCCAAATAGTAATGGCTAGTTTACTGGGTTAGAGCATCTCCAAAAGGGCAGGTCTTGGTGGGTGTTTCAGTTATGCAGTGCTTCATATTACAAAAAGTATTAACAGAACCAACGACAGAGTCATGGGTGCCCAAGGCTCATTGATATGCTTGGGGCGCCAAGGCTAGTTGATCTGATCCAATCCCACAGAGGAGGTACAGTATCACAAATTACTGAAAAAGTTAATGCTGGCTATGAAACAAAGGTGTCAGAACACACAGTGCATCACAGCTTGCTACATATGAGGCTGTGCAGGCACAGACCAGTCAGAGTGCCCATGCTAACCCCTGTCAACCGCTGAAAGTGCCTACAATGGACAAGAGCACCAGAACTGGACATTGGAGCAATAGAAAAAGGTGGCCTGGTGTGATGAATCACATTTTCTTTTATATCATGCAGACAGCCGGATGCGTGTGCATTGTTTAACTGGTGAAGAGATGGCAAAAGGATGGATCATGAAAGAAGGCAAGCTGGCAGAGGCCATGTGATGCTTGGCCAATGTCCTGCTGGGAAACTTTGGGTCCTGGCATTCATGTGGATGTTACTTTGACACAAATCACCTATCATCACCATGTATTTATATAGCGCCACTGATTCTGCAGCGCTGTACAGAGAACTCATTCACATCAGTCCCTACCCCATTGGAGCTCACAGTCTAAATTCACTAACACACACACACACACACACACACACACACACACACACACACACACACAGAGAGAGAGAGAGAAAGAGAGAGAGAGAGACTAGGGTCAATTTTTTTTTTATAGCAGCCAATTAGCCTACCAGTATGTTTTGGATTGTGGGAGGAAACCGGAGCACCTGGAGGAAACCCACGCAAACACGGGGAGAACATACAAACTCCACACAGGTGAGACCATGGTCGGGAATTGAACTCATGACCCCAGTGCTGTGAGGCAGAAGTGCTAACCACTTCGCCACCGTGCTACCAAAACATTGTTGCAAACAAAGTATATCCGTTCATGGCAATAGTATTCCCTGATGACAGTGGCCTCTTTCAGCAGGATAATGTGCTCTACCACACTGTACAAATTGTTCAGGAATGGTTTGAGGAATATGACAAAGAGAATAAGGTGTTGACTTGGCCTACAAATTCCCCAGATCTCAATTTGATCGAGCATCTGTGGGATGTGCTGGAAAAACAAGTCCGAGTCATTAGGCCCCACCTCCAAACTTAGAGGACTTAAAGGATCTGCAGTTAAAGTCTTGGTGCCAGATACCACAGGACACCTTCAGAGGCCTTGTGGAGTCCATGCCTCAATGGGCCAGAGCTGTTTTGGCGGCACGAAGGAGACCTCTTAGGCAGGTGTTTTAATGTTGTGGTTGATCGTTGTATACTATTGAAGAGGATCTTGGAACCCTTGGTGGGCGCTGGCTTATACAACTTTCCCTGAAGTACTAGGGGGCCAAAATAGCATCAAATTTAGATGTGGAGAAAAGTACCATTGTGGCCGCAATCTGCCAACTCAGATCAGAGGATTATAACATTTTGGATAGTTTTCCAGGGTTGTAATACCATATGTAATAGAGCTTATCTGCTTGCTCTTTATTCCAAGTTGACACTGAACTAGTAGATATTCCTTCTCTAACCTCCTCCCAGCAAGAATCATCAGGGGGTGATCCTGGATCCATCTCATGAAGACCCTGAGAGCCAAGGATAACCTCCATAAGTAGGTTATAAATCATGGAAACCAAACCTTTACCTATTGGGGAAATCAGGTAGAATTTTTTAAATAGTGATATATCTCTTAGGGTATCCAAAGGGGTAAGGGATGTAACGAAATGTCTTTCTTGAAAAGAACTAAAAGAGTGTGGGGGTTTGAGAGGAGAGAACTTTTGGTGGATGTCCTCATTCTGGGGGAATTCTGGGTTGTCACAGATTGGTACAATGGGGGAAATTGCTGTAGATAGTATGATATATGATTTATTTGTATCCCAGATAGATAGGCAAAATTTAAAGGAGGAGATAGAGTTTAGTTAGGATTTCTGTGCGCATGGATAAAGGGTGTTCTGGTACTGTGCCCAGTGGAAGACACAATACCAGCAAAAGGTGCTGGGCCCAAAGCTACTCCAAGCTGAGTGGTGGTCAAGGGAGTACCCACGGAGGGTAAAGGCGAAGGCGTTCTCCAGAATCATAGATGGAAAAAAGTTCAGCTGGTATGGGCGGATAAGGACAATTCTGGGATGTTCACATACACTGATTCATCTTTCGTGACTCCACCAACCACTGCTAATTTCAAACATACCACACCACCAGTAGCTGCACAGCAATGCCAGTTGCCAGTGGTTGCTTTAATACTGGTGTCGGATAATGCTTCTGTCTTACAGTAGCCCTGTGCACTTTCCATACCAGCAGCTATAATTGCTATTCCACTATATTATGTATTAATTATTCCCCAAACCTCTTAGATTGTAAGCTCATTCGGACAGGGTTATCCTTACCGTCTGATTCGTGTAATTATTTATTTGTATCATGATCCCCTCAATGTACAGCACTACATAATACGTTGACACTAAATAGAAGATAATAAAACATAATAAAAATAATAATATTGTTTTCACTTTTAAATTTGTCATCGTGTAGGTCGTGGCCCTCCAGCCTTCAAAGGGGCCACAGGTCCTACAGGTACGTTGCGTGACCTTCCTGCACTGTGCTATGTGACACCCCCATTCTGATGAGATTTTGGGCAGCTGGCTAGGAGGCCACAGGCAACGGATCGGGGGGCTCCTGGTCGCCTGGTAGCCTGTCTGCTGCCCACAGTAGATGCATGTGGTGCTGGCTGCTGTTGATGCGTTTTTATGTTAGCTTTTACTAACTATAACAGCATTGCCCACTGAAAGTAACACTTAAATACATAATATTGGACAGAAACATGTTTTCCGTTAAGAAAATCAATACTTAAAAGCCCCACAATAAATGTACACTGAGGAAGCAGTAATGTGCTTAACGTAGGAATGAGCCCTCATGACAATAAAGCAATAACCTTATGAATAATTCTAATAGTTTATTTTACAAACAAGGAATGCATCATAAATATTGATTATAGGAATACTTGTTTTAGGTGATCTAGGAGAGGATAATATTGAGTTGTGTATAGCAAGTCAAAAATTAGAAGCTACCACCAATAACTGAAATTCAAATGCTGTTCTAGGAATTTACTAACAGACTGGACTTAGATTCTAGCATACATTTTTTACACAAACATATTAACAGTAACACAGAGAAATGTACTATTGTCAGAATAAGTTGATGATAGTTAAAAGCTGCTACTAATCACCTGTTGTCTTCTCTGCCTTATAACAAATCATATGTTGTGTTCTGATACCTAACCCTTTTTAATCTCCTGAGTTGATCACTGTAAGAAGCAGCAAGCAAGTGATAGCATAAATGGCACCATTTGACTGGATGTGCTTGCTGAAAATACATAGACAGCAGGAGAGGTTATCTCCCAATTTAAGCCAAAAATATACTGATTTTGCTTCTGTATTAAGCCATCAGCTGTAGAGTATAGTCATGGCACTGACTGTTACATGGGGCATGGTGACCGCAATGTAACATATATTTAAAAAACGGTATAAGCATGCACAAACTGTGGCTCGGGCCGCTCTGACCGTCATAACACCTAAGAGGTCAAATAGGACACAGAGCTCGATGATTTCTCTGCAGGAACTACAAATGATGAGTAAGTCTATTAAAAAACTGTTTTGATGGAGATACATGGACAGTGGACAAAATAGCGGCACAACTGGTGGACTTAAACCATCCATGAACTACAGACAATTATATGGCAGATGTGCCATTGAAGAGATATTATTGATTGTTTCACTCCAAAAATATTGAGGCAATGAATCTCAAATTGGAGACTAAAAACAAGGTCCAAGGAGCAAACTTCACTGTTTTATACCTACTGCTTCTGGGTCCAAGTTGGACCAATGACCTAATATTTAATAGAATTCACAGAGCTTTGCTGTACCCCAGAAAGAAGGATATGTACTGATATATCATCTTACAGCTGAGTTATCCTGATGTTTTGCACAGTACGTGTTTAGGTGCATCTATACACCTAGGCACACTTTGTAGAGGTATCTCTTTGATGTACATTGGCCATATAGGCACACAGATGCAAAACCAAGATGCTTTGCAGCAAGTACGCCTCATAAATTACCCCCAATGCATTTCGTTTGCTTTCCCCCAGGTTACCCGACTTTTTCCTGATCCCAATATCCCAAGGACACAAATTGCAGTATCTATTAGTGTCTTTGTGAGATTTATATTCAGCATATGAGCTGCTAACAAAAATAAGTCACAAATGTATATGTATGCAGTAACTTATCCTACGGGATATGGTAATTATTATGTATGATAATGTAAAGGGCTTTTATTTGTCCTGCAAAGGAAAACATTCCCATTCTGGCTGAGGAGGCAATTTGAAGAGAAACCCAGATGCTACAAGAGACCCATTTATTGATCAATTACACCATATTTTCCTAGGTATTATCAAAGATTTGATTTGGTCTGAATATTGCATTCATTGTTAGGATTTACGCCAACTTCGTTTACTAACCTTGTAATCCACAAAGGTAGCATTTGAGCAAATCCCTACTGATCTCCTCGGATTGAGAGGAATACTTAATTCAATGCTAATAATGAGACCTCCATGGAGCTTTGCTGGAAGGGCTATTAGGCAGATGGAAGGGGGCACTTTCCCAAAGCTGCACCTGAGGCTAAGAAGGTCACCAAGCACTGCATAGCAGAGATGGACAGGGATATTACATTTTTAATGGATTGACATCAACCCCAGCAGTGAAGAATCTCCCAGAAAATAATTTTAGATTTGACTGACAGACTGTATCTGAAATGTATTGGTGTGAAAATCACCCAGCTACGCTATACTGTAACATAAGTTGTACGAGATTCTAAAAAAGTGGGACCAGGATAATATTTCCTGGGTGGATGTTATTAACCTAAATACTTTATTTCGGTCAGTGACAATTCCAGCTGTGCCAAGGTATTTAGACACATTCCCAAGGATTTGTATATGCAGCACAGTGTTTAAGTGGTTCGCATTTCTGCCTTACAGCACTGGGGCCATGAGTTCAATTCCCGACCATGGCCTTAACTGTGAGGGGTTTGTATGTTCTCCCTGTGTTTGTGTGGGTTTCCTCCAGGTGCTCCGGTTTCCTCCCACACTCCAAAAATATACTGGTAGGTTAATTGGCAGCTAACAATATTGACCCTAGTCTGTGTGTGTGGGTGTGTGTGTGTTAGGGAATTTAGATTGTAAGCCCCAATGGGGCAGGGACTGATGTGAGTGAATTCTCTGTACAGCGCTGCGGAATCAGTGGCGCTATATAAATAAATGGTGATGATGATGATGCCCTTCATTTGATGGTGGGAGGATGCATAAGACAAAAGGGATAGGGTTGAAAGTGATTTTTCAAAATATTATGAAACAAGTAACACCAATCACCACTGTAGCACGTCTCCCTGTGGCACAGGATTGAAGACACCCTTGTGACAACCTCAAAGTCTCAAATTAGGTGGTTACCTAAGCAATTTTGAATATCGTCAGATACTAGTAGCACACTCTCAAACATCTCCTTAGCTCTGTGAGAAAAAACAAGGACTAGATATGACATGTGATACCAGGATTCCCTTTATAAACCTTTATGTAATAGTCTGCCAATACCCCAGGTCCAGAAGAGTTCTCATGGTGGTATAGCCACGGTGTCACTAGTGCAAGGCATATGAATGCTACACTAATACAGATATGTGAAAAAATCCAGCATCCCCCACCCTGAATTAGTTAAGCACTCTCAGATAACATCACCTTTGTAGTAAAGGTTACTTATGAGAAACTAACAAAAATGAGTTTTCTCTACTTTACTGTGTTATTGATTCCTGTGATTCTGCTGTTAATCTACTGTATCAGCAACTAGCTTGGGAAATTGACTGTTAGTTTAAGGGTGATGGTAGAATGTGGAATAACATTTTGGAATCTAAGTGCATGGTGGAATGTTTTATTGAATGAAAGTGCAATTGAAATGCTACTAAAGACCTACTTCATTATAGACAGGACAACTAATAGTCCTCATGCAACCACAGGTAAAGGTTTTCTGTGTTTCACACATGTGGTAGAGATACCGTAAGGTGAAATTTCTGTGGTGCAAGGTCCAAAGAAGATTGTCCAACATAATTGGAAATCAAGTACCACTGTGGCCGATAACTTCTTTTTTTTTTTTTTTAGAATATTATTTTATATTAGAAGCATTTTGTACATACAAAAATCACAGTATCAATCTTGTGGTTTACACCATTATAGAGAATGAAAAATATCAATCTAAACACATAACAATATTGACATAGATAAGTGAAATGATCAAGGAAGACTGAAAATTATTGAGACAGTTGAGTTGAATGATAATGGAAAATTAACTTCAATAAAGAACTTATTATGGACATCATTGTTTTTATAACATAACCACAAAGGTAGTAATTCGCAACTCATTCAACTGCACATCAATATCTCCTGTGACTGAAGGCAAAGGGGGTATTCAATTGTTAGCATTAACGCAAAAAAACGAGCGCTCAAAAAATATTACCATTTATACGGTAATATTGCGCGCGAAAAGCGTTAATACGGTAGTTTACTCGCGGTATTGGCGAGCTGAAATTCCGCGAGTAATTACCGTATTAACGCCAAGATTTTTTGAGCGCTCGTTTGAGAGCGTTAACGCTAACAATTGAATACCCCCCCTTAGTGTTTGTACATAAGCTGATGAGTCCCTGAGTAGCAGACCCTTTATAAAACAATAGGCGGATCCTCTGCTAGTTCCCTCAAGTTATACCACAAAGTATATTTAAGACATTCATGAATCTATTTCCTTGTGCTTAGTGGTAAGGTATTAATGTAACTTTCCCATGTGGAAAAAAAGCATTCCGCCTTTACCTCTCCATCAAGTGACACCTAAACCCAATCCATTCTATAAAGGAAAAATGGCTTTCATTAAACAATTGTACAGGGTGGAAGTCCTGTTGTGTCCAGGTGTGTGAAGGCGTAGGCTGCCGCACCATCCTGAAAATCAGGATTCAGCATGAACGGTTGGTAAACCGATTTATAGCTGTTAAGTTCAGTCTTATGGCGAATGATGTACCAAACCTTCCATGTAGTCCACAACAAGGGATTGCTGCGCATCTCCTGGGTGATCTCCTGGTCATGAAAAGTGGAGGAAACTAAGTCATAGTTATTCAGAAATTCACTCTCCAGTAATATAGGGGTACAGACATCACTACCCTGAAGGCAACCAATACCTTTTTTTAATACACTCGTTCCTAACTTAACTTTTTGCAGAGTTGGCTGCAACTAGGATTTACATAGCAGCCCAGTGGCTGAAATAAGATCAAAACTATTCCTAAGTGTGGGCTAGAGGGAATCATATAATTGAACGTCTTACCAGTGTTCTCTTAAACACCTTTTATCACTTTCTTGAAATTTGGTCTCCTTGCCTTTCCTCTAGTGACTGGATTCATGTGCAGAGAGGCACAGAACCTAGAGAATGTTATTACATTGACATTATGTTATGTGTCCAACAACCTCTGATTGTCTGGTACGCTTCTGAGATCCTCTTATACCAAGTACATAAGTATTATTTGAAGATTCTGTTGATATGCGCCACAGTTTTATTGTGACCATCTGTATCCTTTTGTACCCCTGTTCATCCTGATTATTTTATGTAACCAGACTCCGCCTTTATGAATGTATGTATGAATGAATGAATGTATTTATGTAAGTATGTATGAATTAATTGGTAATACCAATCAACAGTGGCTGTCATGTGAAACCTTTTGAATAAAAAAGGTCACTTTTTACTTTGCTACAAACAATACATAGCTGTGTTATAAATACATTGTCTGTGATTTGAGTTGGGCAGGAAGTCTGAGGCATACCCACTGACTGAATAGATTAGAATAGTGCTATCCAAGTATTACCATGAAGAGGAATGCTTTTCAGTTTTAACTATAGGTTTGGTGGCCTAGTACAGTTCAGAGAAAGTGCATTCATCAGAGTGTTTTGAGATGTCAGGGAAGATGGGGGCCTCAAAAGAGCATCAATAGTCCCCATATGGACGCAGGGCACAAGATGGAAGAGCCATGGATTATTACAAGATATAACCAACTGAGACTGCCTGCTGTGCAAGACTCTTGTAAAGGCAGATTATGCCCTCACTTAGAGATTCCAAATCAATAAAAGAGAGAGAAAAGCCTGTCATTTTCAATAATCCTGTAACGCTAATTACAGGATACTGTCCTATAGTTTTAAACTGATAGAAATGTGCTTGTACTGCAAGTATATATAGCCAATCGATATAGATCTTAGCTGATGTTGATCAGGAGGTGGTCATGTAGGGCCCATACTGGCTGCAGGGATATATGTAGCTACTTCTAAAACTCTCAAATTAACTGCCTGAATATCTACATTTATGGGCAACTCAAAAATCACAGAAATCTCTAGTTATGAAACTTGTAAAAGGGTATACAAGTCCCCAAAACAAAAAATCAGTTCACCTTATGGGTCAATAATAGCTTTTATCAACTAAGCACATTTTATGCATTCTCTCAATACATTTAGATTGTAAGCTCCTCCCAGTAAAGTACATGTACATGTTAGCGCTATATAAGTAAGGCACAATAATAACAACAAAAATAGATTACGTAGATTCATTTAGCATATGCCCTTATAAAACATTCCCAAAAGAACAACATTGTATGACAGTCTGTGACATGCTGCAGAAGAGTATCTTAAGATCAGAAGTGTAAATACCTTGTAATATAATGTAGCTCTTCCCAGCCTTTAATTATGTAAAGATATTTTTTAATATCCCATGGTATAACACCATTTAACAACTGATTAATGTCTCCCTATAATACCATCTACTAGATTTTGCTTGAATAATTTACAAGCAAGGATGAGAATGTTACACATTGTAGATCACAGATGAGCAATTTATGGCACACCAGCTGCTACAGAACTACATTTCCCATGCCGACCACTGGTTGGTTGAGTATCATGCCAGATGTAATCCAGTAACACCTGGAGTAATGAAGGATACTTATCTCTGCTGTAGATGCATGAGTATTTGTTTCTTAGTGTATATCATGTTTATTGCTTATTTCACCAGGTCTGCAGGAACGCATATAATGTTTCATTTACCATCCCAGAGAAGATCAGGAAGAAACACTTGATGAATGCAATAAATATGTTGGATTTCCTCAATCAGTATGCATATATTCTTGTATTATTTGGTATTATTAGCAAGACACATTTTATCATCCTCTAAGCCAGTGGCACTAAACCTTCCTTTGGCTGTGGCCTCACATATCAGGTATGCCATTGTTCTGGGACCCCCCAAGTATCAGTGTGCCATCGTTCTGGGACCCAAGTGTCAGTGTGCCATCGTTCTGGGACCCAAGTGTCAGTGTGCCATTGTTCTGGGACCCCAAGTGTCAGTGTGCCATTGTTTTGGGTCCCCAAGTGTCAGTGTGCCATTGTTCCGGGAGCCCAAGTGTCAGTGTGCCATTGTTCCGAGACCCCAAGTGTCAGTGTGCCATTGTTCCGGGACCCCAAGTGTCAGTGTGCCATTGTTCCGGGACCCCAAGTGTCAGTGTGCCATTGTTCTGGGACCCCAAGTGTCAGTGTGCCATTGTTCCGGGACCCCAAGTGTCAGTGTGCCATTGTTCCGGGACCCCAAGTGTCAGTGTGCCATTGTTCCGGGACCCCAAGTGTCAGTGTGCCATTGTTCCTGGACCCCAAGTGTCAGTGTGCCATTGTTCCTGGGACCCCAAGTGTCAGTGTGCCATTGTTCCGGGACCCCATGTGTTAGTGTGCCATTGTTCCGGGACCCCATGTGTCAGTGTGCCATTGTTCCGGGACCCCATGTGTCAGTGTGCCATTGTTCCGGGACCCCATGTGTCAGTGTGCCATTGTTCTGGGACCCTATGTGTCAGTGTGCCATTGTTCTGGGACCCCATGTGTCAGTGTGCCATTGTTCTGGGACCCCATGTGTCAGTGTGTCATTGTTCTGGGACCCCATGTGTCAGTGTGCCATTGTTCTGGGACCCCATGTGTCAGTGTGCCATTGTTCTGGGACCCCATGTGTCAGTGTGCCATTGTTCTGGGACCCCATGTGTCAGTGTGCCATTGTTCTGGGACCCCATGTGTCAGTGTGCCATTGTTCTGGGACCCCATGTGTCAGTGTGCCATTGTTCTGGGACCCCATGTGTCAGTGTGCCATTGTTCTGGGACCCCATGTGTCAGTGTGCCATTGTTCTGGGACCCCATGTGTCAGTGTGCCACTGTTCTAGGACATCTAATGTCAGTGTGTCATTGTTTTAGGATGTCTAGTGTCAGTGTGCCAGTTCTGGAACCCCAAGTGTTAGTGTGCCCTTGTTCTGGGACAACAAGTGTCAGGGTGCAGTCGCTCTAGAACCCAAAATGTCAGCGTGATAATGTTTTGGAACCACAATTTACATTCAATTACATTTTCCATACCACCACCTCACTACCATTTCAACCGCTGACCGTATCCAAATTGAACAACTTACAATATGAAATAATGGTTTATGATATATTGAAAATACGGTTTCCCACCTTGAAGCTACAGTTACAGGTACTTTCTTTGTAAACTGCTAGAATGCCTGTTATTTCTGTCATTTCCAATTCAATTGTCTGGCAGGCCAGTGAGAAAAGAAGTGTAGAAGACATGTATATTATAAACAATTATAATATATGTATATATAACATACACATTTCTAGAACACTTGCATGATATATATGACATTCTCTTTACAAATGTAAACTTTGATCTAAGAGGTAGGACGGATTACACGCTGTTTAGATTAATAAATAATTTATGTACATTAGCAATAATTTTATTTATTATGTATACACACTTCTAAATACCAATGCTGTGGTGTTTTTACGTTAATGGATGGAGGTTGGAGGGAGACCTAGCACTTTGGAAGCGCTAGACACATCCAACGGTGAACATCACATGCCCCAATGTGACACGCCAATGTCCCCTTTGTCATTACTGCACTAGTTACAACGAGCACACCGGTCTGGATGTACACATCTCCAATGTTGTGAGTTATGAATTTATTTATCTCAGATATACTTTATTGGTCATTAATACACACTATTTCACTGACATTGTACAATAATGCCTATCGGTTTGCTTAAATGACCTCTAACAGTAAAAGGGTGTAGGCTGCAGTTTTGTTTTGTCATGAAAGGACACAGTCCTTCCCAACCTTGCAAATAAACTTACTTAGAAGCACTACACTACACAGACAGATGTGGAATGGTCCCCCAAATCCCTGTGTGCCAGTGGTAGCAATTCATGCTTACTAATGTGCCAATCAGCAATTAACGCAATGCTTTTGAATACCTTCACAGCTGATCATGCGCCAGTTTAATTAAACGTCTTAAACTGCAAATAAAAATACAGATTAACCACAAAACAAACGTTGTCCCACAAGAAAACTAACAGCAACAGTCTAATTTAATAGAAATTAACTTGATTTAGATACACACACACACACTATGTGTATGTATTGTATATAGATGTATATATCTATATATAAAAAAAAAATATATATGTATACATATATATATATATATATATATATATATATATATATCTCTATCTGGGACACTGGGTGATAACTGGGAGAGGCATGCGGATATATCGTGGTGGCACTGTTGCTGATAATTCATGGAGGCACTGGTACAACTAAGGCTGGTATATGAGGGGATGGGAGCTGGTACACTTTGCAGAACATCAGAGCTGATGCAATGCTAAACAGTATTTGACTCTGGAAGTCAATTCGTTTGCATAAAATAATAATAGCATAAAACTCCCATTCTTTTTTCTTTTTTTGAGTATAAAATATTTTTTATCTATTGAAAACCACTCATGTAACATATATAAATATATCATAACAGTAAGTGGAAATTATTAAAAGGAAATAACATTGTATTCATTGATTAGTGAACAGCATATAAAGTATTCCTTATATATTAGATATTAAACTAAAGAATGATGAAATTAATTCAAATTCAGTTATATCATGTAGTTCATTATCTAATATGTTCATTTAAAGTGTAATGAAAATAATTCAAAGTTAGTTATATATAAATTCAGTTACATCTAGCAATCCACTGTCTATTTACGAATGTTAAGAATAATTGGATATACATAAGTGGGGGTAAAATATTAGGGAAGAGGAAGGACAGGATGAGTTTGGAAGGGATAGCTCCGGATCCGAGCCCATATTGATCTCATCATAGGATCTAAGATAGTCAGGTCTCAACAAAATAATAATCAAATAATATAAGATAAAGGAAATTTTATAGACTTATATATATCAGAGTCAATGAAGTTCAACCAACTACACCATGTAGCATAATAATCATCCACTTTGTCATTGGAGGAGAATATAATTTCATCCATGTTTCAATAAAATTCTATCCTGGTGAACCATTCCCCTATTGTCAGAGGTATGGTGGATTTCCAGTGAACTGGAATTACCGCCTTTGCAGCAGAGTTTAGCTTAATTAAAAGAGATTTTTTGTGTTGGGAAATTGGTATTTTGTAGAAGCCAAAAAGAAGTCTGATATTGTCCCTCCCAATATATTTTTAGTGTGAGTGATTACATTGTTCCAACAATTACGTATTTTAGAACATTTCCACCATATATGAATAGGTGTACCTATCACAACACGAGTTAGTAACCCCAGGACAGAATTTAGGCAAAAATATTTTGGCAAAATTTTGGCTAAACTCCCATTCTAAGTTTTCAAGAGAAATGTATGTGTGCAGAAGGATTAGCAGTTGGAATTATGTATAATACTAACCTTCCCAACATTCTTTTTTTAATTCACTTTCCTCCCCAGCAATTCTGATTTTCTGTTCCATCTAATATTCTACTTGTCATGTTTTATTCTCATTGCCAGGCAGTAGTATACTGCTTGACCACCTATTTCATTTGGCAAACTGCAGCTTATTTATGCTCCATATCCGCCTACTGTGTCCATCACTAGGTAGACACGGCCCTTATCTGAAGTTACTGCCACAGCTTCCAGAATGCCACTGTCTAAATGACTGACAGCTGAGCAGTCCTGTAGTCCACCGCTGCAGCGGATGATGCACAAGGTGTCTATGCCATATTTAAAAGGATCTTCATTCCTGGACCAAGGAAGACCAAGGTGTCTGCATGGCATGAAATAGACACGTATTTTATAAATAAGCAATTTCATCTGCTATATATTTCTCAGCTTCATAATGACAATTAAAATAACTAAAACATCACCACTTCCTCTTAATGTTTAACATTACAAAATCAAGAATATTTTCAGTAACATATAAATCTTAACGCAGTCGTTAGTCAGCATCTCTCTGTAGCTGCTGCAGTGAAAGGCTAATGATATTGTTTTTAGCCAACGTGCTTTTCCCTTCGAAGTGAGGTTCATAGCTGCAGTAACCTCGCGAACATTCAATAATAACACCACTAAATGTTTTCATTAACTGGAACATAGGACTGCAGTTAGATGACCAACCGATCCCTCTATAGATGTCATGCTTAATCAAAGCCCTCAAACTTCGAGTCAAATCCTTCAAATGCCCACTAAGAGATTTTTGTATACACAGCTAAACTAAACTAAAAAGCTTGACTACAAATTGACCATGTTGTCCAAATACAACACGAATAAATAGAGGTGATGGAATGCAGATTTTTTTTTAAAATGGACAGTTGAAGCTCACATTCTTCAGGAGTTGCAATTCCAGATATCCTAGGTTCTGTCATGACTCGTGAAAAATGTGCATATACCTTTTTTTAGTAAGATACAATTTCAAGTTAAACAGGAGTTGCTCACTCCCTTTGGTAACTCCATGTGTTACACAATCATTGGGACGTCATGCCACATTATAACAGTCACTGGACTCTTGATTCACAGGAACAGAGAACTTCTGGTGCTTAGGATTATGTGGGGCAGTCTAGAAACGGGATATGTTAAGTTAATGTGCACCAACAGACTGTACAAATGCAAAGCCCATCCAACCAGTTGTCACATCCTATAAACAACACATCCTCTTCCTGTCAACTGGTGTAGCCCAAAGACTGCTCTCATGTTATGGTTAGGATGCCAGGATGAATACTTTCACCAATTTGCTACAATGGAGGTGGTTAATAAAGGGATGTGTTATTCCAGGAGAAAATTCCTTAAAGTCAACTAGTAATAAACAATAAACCGCCCAAATTCCTAAACAACGTTTAGTGAATTTTATTTTCACGGCCTTTAAACAACATGATTATATTAGTTTGAGCACAAATGTAAATGTGAGGTTTAGACCATGTGGATTAGTGATTACAGTGGTTCAAAACGATGAGACAATTCACAAAATGACAATGGAAAGAGACAGACAAACAGCATGAATAAATATAAGAGATAAAGTATTTTTCCTGTCTTCTTTACATTCATATATATTTATGTGTCTTAATGTATTATATGATGCATCAACACTCACAGATGCTTCTATGAATACGCGTCTATTGAACATAACACAGTTATCAAATCCAAGATCACAGGGACACTAGCACAGTCTGTTTCAATCTATCACTCTTGATAACATATCCTGCAAAAGACAAGTAGTTGCTTTAAACAAGAAAAGCATAGAAGGCTAGAAGGCCGCAGTTCCAATGCATTGTGTTTTGCATGAACAGCTCCATATATAACATAGGCAGACAACATATACATTAAAGCAGTCATGTCGAACTCAAAACCCTAATTGGGCCAAATAATCAAAGTCTAAGAATGTGTGAGCCGCAAGAAAACTAAAACTAAATAAATAACCATCGTCAGCACAAACGGGTAATACATTTGATAAACAATCAACAAACTGTCAAATAAATGTACTCGGACACCAATTTACTAAACGAATAACAATAATGTTTTCAGCACAAACAGCAGTTTACCTAGCAGTTTGCTTGAATTACAGAAGTGTACTGTTCTGACAGCGTGGGGGGAGAGAGATGAGTGGAATCGGCACGCGCACGTGTCACTGACAAGGAAGGTTGACTGAACTCAAACGCAAACTGTTCTGTCATAATCAGTGAATTTTTGAAGTCATTTAACCGAATAAAATAAAACGCAGGCCGCATTACACTTGTTTTCCTAGAGAAATGTGGGGCTGCAAAAAATATGCGTTTGGGCCGAATGCGGCCCTGGGCCCCGAGTTCTAATTGTCTGCGTTGAAGAAATGTAGATGGGTACAGCAAACATACTAAAAAAAAACATAAAAATAACTCCACTGCATTTTTTAGTCTCAAATTCACCACGAGGTACAAGATGATTTTGTTTTCCTTACAGATGTTAAATACATCAATTATACATCTGCATTATCCAGAATGTTATAGATGTCTTATACTTTTTTAATAATAGCTTGTAGATTTATTTTCTTTAAAGATCTGTAGATCAGGGGTGTCCAACCTTTTAGCTTCCCTGGGCCACATTGGAAGACGACGAGTTGGTTTGGGCCGCACATAAGATATACTAACAATAACGATAGCTGATCATCCAAAAAACCATAGAAAACATAGTTAACATATATATATATATATATATATGAGAAAAAAAGTGATTTTATATATATATATATATATATATATATATATAAATAATCACTTTTTTTTCAAATCCCCCTATACTTACCTTTCAATCTCCCCCTTTTCAAAAAATCCTCTCTAGTTATTATACTATAATCACTTTTTGTATTGTTTCGATGCAATATCAATAAAGTGCATTTAAGCCAGGCATTGTATATCAGGGTGCCCTGACCAGGCTTGCGGTACCTGACATATACATCACTGTGACCCCAAATTGTGACCTGTTTTGATAATTACACCACTATATTAGTTAAGGGATAACAACTTATAATGGGCCAAAGAGAATAATATATAATGCCCCATTAGTATTACAAGTAGAAGTATGTAGCAGGGAGATAAGGTCCATGATGCTCCAGGACCAGGTGACTTTTATTCACTGGTCAGCGTCCCTTGAAATAATAAAAAAAAAATCCCCCTTAACTTACCTTTTAATCGGCTTGTTCTCCTGTCCTCTTCTCTTCTTTTCTCTAATTCTGTGCTGCTGACTGTTCTTCTCATGCAGGTGACTCCTCTGTGCTGCTCTCCGCAATGGATGTTGGGCGTGATGACATCACGCCCGACATTCACTGCGAGCACCGCACAGAGGAGGAGACCAGGGAGGGAGCCGGAGTACCAGCTGACGTGACCGCAAGGTATTTTCTTTTCTTTTTTTTCCAGGATTTTTTTTTTCCATTAACAGCGCTGCCCCCTTGCCACAACCAAAACTCCTTCTGGGCCACATTTACAGGCGTGCTGGGCCGCATGCGGCCCATGGGCTGCGGGTTGGACAACCCTGATGTAGATGATAACACCCAGCGCACAGAACACTCTGATACAATTTATACAGCATATCTCACCAAAGCAGGATTAGCTGACAAAACTGGATTTATTTTGACATTTTTATTTTTTTTAACGTTTTTACTGGGAAAGTCATGGACTTCTGTGTAATGATGGCAGAATCTACCATCTTGTTTACTAAGAAACAAGGTGGAGTCTGCAATTGATTTTTATGTGTCTCTTTATGACCAGATTCTCTGTTTGTGCTGTTTGTCACATTATTAACTTACCTTTTATGGCCATGTTTTTCCTAAAACTAGCGCAGTGGACTATGTCCTGCAAACTCAGCTCTTTACATAAATTAGAACTCAGGCAATGATTATTTACCAACTGAAGATAATGTTGAATTTAGAATAGGGAGAGACCAAATAAGTAGGTATAGTTCACTTTGTAATGTTTGTTGTATAAACAATATATGCAATCGCTTAAGTTGCAAATTTAGATGTTATAATTAGCACATATTGCAACAAAAATTAGCAAATTGTAAGGAAAAGGATTACATAAAGATGGCATTGGTCAGAGCTTCTTTAGACCTTGTGGGTGAGATATGAAGACTGTATTAGATCTCTTCCTCAAAGCATGATTCATACTTGCCCACTCTCCCGAAATGTCCGGGAGACTCCCGAATTCCGGGTAGGTCTCCCGCGAGAGCAGGCAATTCTCCCGCATCCTGCCCGATGGGAGCCTCAATGACGAGATCCGCAGTGAATGGCGTTATTTTTCCCCGCACACTGTATGAAAACCCAATTTCGTTGAGGGGGCTAGGACAAAATGACGCACTTTACCATGTCCTGCCCCCTTCCACCATACCCCACTCTGGGATCTCCTGGAGGCCAACAATACAAAGTTGGCAGGTATGATGATTCGACATGGGGGCTGCTTACTGAATGTCCATGCAGTAAATCAGATGAATTACGTGTTTGTCTAACAACTTATCAAAGCTAAGTATTTTAATTTATATTGATTATTAAATCATTTTCTTATTAACAGTTTTTGAGTGTATCATTCTTTCTTTGTGCTAGTATCCATGATGGTAATCTGGATAACAGATATATTTTTTAACACACAGTGGCTTCTTATAGGAGGACCTAGGCAGACTGGGGATATCAATTGGTATATCCAGGCTCAAATTCCTGGAAAAAGAATACGAGCCTTCATTTTGCAAGAAGAGATTATTTAAATATGATACAAGGGCTAGTGAAGGTGTATCTAAGGGACTGTTCCATGTTCGGCGGTGAGACACAGCGCATTTTTCTAAACGCAAATGGACTTGATTTTTTTTCAACTATTTACAAGTCTGAAAAGCTCCTGAATCTTATACACTAAACAGCAGCTCTTTTATATAACAAATTTGTATTTTAAATCTTATGGTGCCAGATTCGCAACAGATGGTATACATGGATAAAAGCCATCCCTTACAATAAATCCAAGTATCTTAGAGTCTCCTGGATAATTTGACCTACGGCAGCCCACAGGCCATCTCTTTTGGCCACCACTGTCATCGATTAGTAAGGAACTACAGTAACCAACAAAGAGAAGGGCTCATTTGAACGTACAATCTAGCCCCCATCACAATGTACACCACTATCTAACTGTATGGACACATGGGGAAGCTATATCGGGCAGGGGCTGTTGGTAATATGGCTTGTCATATATTATATATATATATATATATATATATATATATATCTCTCTATCAAATCTACAAAACAAAAACAGAGGGGAAAGACGCCTATGGTGTAGTATTTTAGAGATAATAGTCCCAGAAGCCAAGGTGTGTGCATATGCGTGCCAAATATATACTTGAAAGCGTGCTCATCAATACAAGAAGCCCAGGTTACATCACTGCCATCATATAGATCCACTCCAGTTTTGTATACTTGTAATGAAAGGAGAGAGAACCAAATAGTGCAATATCCTCAAAACAAGTAGCACCAGTATAAACCAAGCTACCTCCCAAGTATAGGGGTTTACACCTAGCAAGGACTGAAGGCTGAAGTTGAAGGGAGGGTGAAGGAAGTGTCCTGGCGTGAACAAACTTTGAATTATACCTATTCAATCTTGAATTGAGCGCCATAGTATTGACATTGGTTACATTTATATATATATATATATATATATATATATATATATTGTAACAAAGGGAGGCATTTATCTGACCAGATGCAAAGAAAGCATACAAGCAGAGTAAAACATTGGCGCAGTTATGCACCTAGATTCAGGATAAACCAGGTAAGGACTTATGTGTAGTTTAAAGTTTGGTTAAATTACATGGTTTGAAAGGTTCCTCCTCACAGCAAAAAGACAGGGTGTGTCTGTTAGTGCAAACAGAAGTACTGATGGGAGTTTCCTCTTAAAGGGAAGGTGTGTTTGTGTGTCACCTGCCCATCAAGCTAGGCCTGCGGGAGGAGTGTCAGGTATAAAACCCTGCTTGTTTT
Organism: Mixophyes fleayi; assembly: GCF_038048845.1. Lineage (NCBI taxonomy): Eukaryota > Metazoa > Chordata > Amphibia > Anura > Limnodynastidae > Mixophyes > Mixophyes fleayi. The sequence continues at coordinate 4,435,348 of NC_134411.1, read as the reverse complement.
CATTGTTCAGTGAGACCAACGCTGGGGAAGCTGGCTGGTCTTGAGAGAGCTGGTCTATGTCTAGCTAGTGTTTAGGGTCTCCATAATTGCTCTGAAAGTCATACAGTGTCAAATACATTTTAACCAGCCTGACAATAAAGCTGCATAAAAAGGAGTTGTTCGCGTGTGCTTCAGCAGTAGCGGGCTCTTGCCACAAGTGGTGCCACAATTATATATATATATATATATATATATATATATATATATATATATATATATATATATATATATATATATACACACACAGACACACACACACACATGCATACATACATGCACACTCAGTGGCCACTTTATTAGGGACACCTGTACTACTGCTCATTAATACACACATCTACCCAGGCAATCATGTGGTAACAACAATTCATGGAGGCATGGTCAAGAGGTTCAGTTGTTGTGTAGACCAAATGCCAGAATGTGGAAGCAATGTGATCTAGGTGACTTTAACCATGGAATGACTGGTGGTGCCAGACCGGTTAGCTTGAGTATCTCAGAACATTGCTGATTTTTACACACAACAGTCTCTAGTGTTTGCAGAGAATGGTGCGCAAAGCAGTAAGTAAACCAATAAACATCCAGTGAGCAGTAGTCCTGTGGGCAATCAGAGAGATAAGAGGAGAATGGCCAGACTGGTTTAAATTGACAGGAAGGCAATAGTAACTCAATATAACCAAGCATTACAACAGTGGTATGCAGGAGAGCATTTCTTAACATACATCATATCAGCACTATGGCAGCAGAAGACCACTCCGGTTTCCACTACTGTCAGCTGAAAACAGGAAACTGCGGCTGCAGTGGCCACAGACTGCAAAAACTGAACAGTTAAAGATTGGAAAACAGTCTGTGCTGCAACATACAGATAGGTGGGTAAGAATTTGGCGAAAGCAACATAAATCTATGGATACATGCTGCTTTGTGTCTATATGGAGGCTGGTGTTATAATGCTGTGGGGAATGACTTCTTGGCACCTTATACCAATTTAGCATCTTTTAAGTGCCACAACCTACCTGAGTATTTGTGGATCTCTTTATGGCCATAGTCTACCCATGTTTAATGGCAACCTACAGGAGGATAATGCACAAGCTGATTCTGCAAACATGACAATGAGTACTGTGTGCTCCACAGTGTCCAGATCTCAATCCAATAGAGCACCTTAGGGATGTGGTGGAACGTGAGATCTGCAGCATGAATGTGCAGCCGACAAATCTGTAGCAACTGCGTGATGCCTTCATGTCAACGAGGACCAGAATCTCTAAGGAGTGTAGCCAGCATCTTGTTGAAACAAGAATCCAGACTCTTCTGGAGTCAGGGTGGGGTTGGGGGTTTGGGAGACGTCCTACCCAGTACTATAAAGGAATACATAACATAGTGGCCACTGAGAGTGTGTGAATATATTATATATGTGTAACCCCTGGGGATGCTGCAGTTGGACTTGAGCACCCAGGGGTTAATAATCACAATTGCATCAGTAAAAAAGAGATGGCTATAGCTATTTACCAGTCCAGGAAGAAAAACTACATTTCCCAGAAGGCTATTGTGGAGAGGGGGCTGAGCCTAAGAAGAGTGAGAAACCAGGGGGCGGAGAGAGAGAGAGAGGAAGGAGCATCCTGGGAGAGACTGAGCTGTGTGACCAGTCCAGATAGGTGACCCTAGGCAGAGGGGCACTGAATTGGTGGTCTGAGGAGAGAGAGCAGACAGTCTGCAGAGATATCAGAGCTCAGTGCAGTCCTGAACAGAACCTGCTGGAAGTCACAGTTTGAAGCTGTAGGAGGAGGTTTGCATGCAACTCTGAAGAAGGACATTTTACAAGTCAGCCATTTTGGAGATAATCAAGTTCAGACCTGTGACACACACTGGTGCAGATAAGTAACTGGTTATTTTTTACCTATCTGTTATTATTCAAGTGGGGTTTGGACTATATCTGGCCACAAGGGCTGAAGAGTTAGGGATAGATTGGTGGGCAGGTAAAATTGCAACAAGTGTTTGTCTAATCAGCATTTGTGGAACTACAAGTCCCAGAATACAAATAAGAAATGATTTTACAGTTGTTGCTACAGGAGGGTGTGCATACTGTGACTGCTGTACCTCATTGCAAGTGATTTAAAGACATCTAAAAGCTGCAATCCGGACACATGATGCTTTCATGCCATGCTGCATCCATACAGAAGGGCCCCAACTTGCAGTGCACTGCTCCATTTGTGTGGCATGTTTGAATACTGTTGATGTGTGTGTTTGGCAGTACATTGTAGAGCTATAAGGAAAATATATATACATTCACTTCGCAAGATATTCCCAGTATCAGGAGCAAGTAAGGTATCTGATATATTTTTATATAAGGCTGTGACAGTTAATGTTCATATTGTATGCTGTTAATGTTATTGATTTATTGCGAGTTATTGTGTTAACTTGGTGTTCATAGTAAGAAGTGGTGCTCCACTTTTATCCACACTGTCTTATTACTGTATTGTATTGTTTGCACTATTATTTCAAATTATACCAAAGTATATTTTTCTATAAAATTACAAAGCTGCATTTAGGGTTTCCATTTCAATAAATGTGCCTGGATGGCTTTTGCAGCACACAGTTTGTCACAGAGTGTTAATACTGGGCAGGGGGTTTCCCGAATCTCCTCCTGGTGTATCTTTTGAACACCCCCCAGAAGAGAAAGCAGCGATTCGGGTGGAGGCACTGAAAACCAAGTACCGAGGTGAGAAGCATCTGCATTGTTCAATATATATATATATATATATATATATATATATATATATATATATACACCCTCACAATGCATAATACAGAAGGGGGTGTTACATATGTTATTAGTAGCTCTATTTTATAAACAATCATATATTTGGGGTTTATTGGTTCCTTAAGGACTGCAGTTTTAAAACAATTTAATTAGATACTGTAAGCAATTATCAGCAATTTAAGCATATATGCAATAATAATGTATTTTGTTAACAATATTTTTTCCTCTGGTCCTTGTACAAAAGGTAATAAATAAATAAATAAATAATTCTTCTTTTTAAATCTATTACTTTATGCTATATATAAAGAGAGAAACACTTCAATAGACCTTAACAAACATGGTATACAGAATGAAAATGGATATTGAAAATTGCATACAACATAGCATACAGAATGTCAAGTGGTCCTTGATCTTCCTCACTCTACATTAGCACACAAACCATAAGAAGTGATACTGTGCAACTATTTCTTCATAGAGAATAATAAGAAAAACTGAAAATAATATCTAGCATATAGTATAAGAGAGTCGGTATTGTGCAGCTATCTATAGTGATAAAGAATGAGCAGTGATGACTAAGATGATCTGGGGTCCAGGGCTGTACATATGCCATGGTAAACAACATCACATGGGATTCTCAACTGCAGGTTAAATGTACATCATGACATGAACCTGCCTCAGCTGATCCTTTCTCACCTCTCTCCCCCCTTGTCATACCTGCCCCTCCACTCTACCTTCCCCTTGTCACACAAGCCCCTTCACTCTATGCTCTTCTTGTCACACATGCCCTTAAAATCTACCTTCCCCTTGTCACACAAGCCCCTTCACTCTATGCTCTTCTTGTCACACATGCCCTTAAAATCTACCTTCCCCTTGTCACACAAGCCCCTTCACTCTACCCTCCTCTTGTCACACAAGCCCTTCCACTCTACCCTCCTCTTTTCACACTTGCCCATCCACTCTACACTCCTCTTGTCACACATACCTCCTCTTTTAACACTTTCCCCTCCACTCTACCCACCTCTTTTAACACTTTCTCCTCAACTCTATCCTCCTCTTGTCACAAAAGCCCCTCCACTTTACCCTCCTCTTGTCACACAAGCCCTTCCACTCTACCCTCCTCTTTTCACACATGCCCCTTCACACTACCCTCCTCTTGTCACACAAGCCCCTTGTCACGTACCCGAAGGATATGATGGTAGCTGCTTGCCAGTATTTGGTGCAACTGAGCAAAGAGGTTCAGAGTCTAGCATGTCCCCAGTGTTCACCAGGGACCCCCACAAGGAGGTATGGGCTTGGGTGCATGGGACGTGCAGGTTGCACCCCTCAATCTCAGTCACTGGCAAAGTGGCAGGTGAATAGAATGGTCAGACAAGCCGAGGTCAAATCGAGGCATGATGCAGGTGCAAAATCAGAAACCAAAGAGTAGTCATGGACAGGGGTTAGAGCCGGAGAGTTCAATGAAGCCAAATCATAATCAGAATGGATAGTCAGGAACAAACAAGGTCAAACGAGGCAAACAGAAAGCCAAGTCAGGATCCTGGGAGAGTAGTCAAACGTAGTAGCCAAAGTCAAACCAGGAACAGCGATGGAGCAAGTAATTAGACCTAATAATCTGGCATGCTAATAGTGTCAGAGTCTGCCTTATATAGGCAGCAGATAATGAAAATCCGAGGTCAGTGACGTCAGTAACCGCCAACAGGGAGAGAGATTGTGTCCCACTGCCTAGCAACAGGGCATACATGCACAGACCAGGAAAAGAAAGCAGGTGGAATCCCATCCCGCTGCTATGTAAGAGACGCATCCGCACGGTAGGGGCGCTGATGTAAAGAAGCAGAGATAGTGCCCGTTACCCCTCCATTCTACCCTCCCATGCCCCTCCACTCTACTTTCCTCTTGTCACACATGCAGCCCACACTCACCTCTCACATATTTATTTGTTAAATTTATTAACATTTATTTATATTGCGCCTGCATACACCAAAACACATACAACTAGGAGCATACACAGATATAAAACAAGACTGTGTATAAGACTGAGATTCTGGCTCACAGTCTTGAAGATGACTGTACACACCCAATGGAATCGGGACAATTGGGAGGTATGTGATTGCCGGAAGACTGCACATAAACATGGGGTAACTCTATGGGGGTAATTCCCGCTGTCTAACATATTATTATAGGGAGATATTACCTCCACCTTGTACAGGCCCGAATGTAGCTCTCTAGCTTCTAAGATGGAGTCTGGGAGAGTATGTGGCACGCTCCCTGTGTTGTGCAATATGTTGTCGGGACGGAGGTATATTTGTAAGACCAATAGTGTGAGGGAGACTACAGGAAAATGGCCACTGCTGTCCTGTATTGAGGACAATAACAGTAAAGAAACTATTTATTTGCCTTGTGGTTAAATTGTTAAATTAGAACAACAGAGCCCCCCCCCCCTCATCTCTGTCCCACACACCTCCCGTTAACTCCAGCCCCCTCGCCCATTTCCACTTGCAGGGAAGGTCCAGTAGAGATACTTACCACCCGTGCCACAAATGGGGTGGGGCTTAACAGGAAAGTGGTGGCCTTTTTAAATTGCTCATTTGTGGGTGGAGAATGGTATGAACAGGGGAGTGGCTAATTTTGTTCCGCTTTCAGGAATGTTGTGAGGTATGCCAGTGGGACTGTATATACAATCCAACATCTCCCCCAGCTGCCTGTTTCCAGTCTGTTTATTGGCCTTTTATTAAAATGCCCCAAAGTGTCTTTGTGTATGTAACATGGGAAACAATGGTAGAGCACATACAAATTATCCATTCTATTGCCAATGCAACTAAAAAAGATTTTTGAAAAGGACATGGTCCCGATGCGACACTCACAGCATTTATTATATTAAATTGTTTTAATATGGTTAGACACTCCAGCTTCTTAAACAAAAAATGGGTCACGCTATTAAAAAAAAAAGTTAAATAGCATTGCTGAATGGATTTGTTTTTTAAAGCTGTGAATTAAACATAATAAATTCTATTTATTTATATGTTTAATTGTGTTTGTATTTGATTTCACATCTCTGTGTCTGGACTGTATTTCACACACTGACTCAACATTGTTGTATTTTAAAATGAGGTAGTTAAATCATTCCTCAGTGGATAGATAGATCCACCTCTTACTGTTTCCTCTTTTCTTACTATCATGCAGATAATACGGTTCAATGTATACATATGATGGATAGCTGTGATCCTGATTCTGCTGTGCACGCAATGTACAGAGTTGGATCACTGAATGTACCAGAATATAGATTCGCCCCAAACAATTAATTTTAACCTCTCTCCTTAAAAATAAAAGGCAGATGGAAAAATAAACTGACCAATGGTAATTAATAAACAGACGCAGGCATCTGAACAGCTAAACTCTGCTATGCATAAACATGTTGCCATCTATCTGTGGAGAAAATTGCTTAATTTTCACTGCGAATCAATAAGACTCCTGAGGATTTATTGGATAAGCATTTGTAAGGCCTGACGGATGGAAGGTTAGTTGGTATAAATTAAGAGTCAGACAATCTCGGAGAACACTGTGTGCTAGTACTTCATTTGGGCCTTTCTCTGCTTAAAAAAATAAAATATATTCCTATATGTATGATATACCTAAACAACACCCCCTCAAAACAAAGCTACTCACTCCAAACACCCAATATAATAATGAATATATTGAATTTATGCTTACATTATTATCCAAAGAGATAAAAGCTGGAATAAGACAGGTTAAAAGCAATGCAGAGTGGGATTTTAGGACTGTCTGCGCTTGTTGTTTCGGTGAGGTATGTGGTGCTGCCTACAGTTTAGTAAGGAAGTTCCAGGTCCTTTTTTAGTTATTAATTTGGGGTACCTTGGTGCAAAAATAAGGCTGTGCATTTACCGATCTAGATGTAAAGAGAAGAGAGTGAGCGAAGGGTGGAGAGTCATAACCATGTGGTGCACGTCACAGTGGTTTGTTCATTGTGGTTGGTGAGATGACTGTGCCCAATAGGCATTGGGAATTGAGTAAGGACGGTTGTATCAATTATCCTTGCACTGGTGTACCATTTATCCTTGCACATTAGACCCTGGCTCCAGAACATCCCAGGAGGCCAACTCAGGCAGCAACATTGAAACTGAGCACTTACAAGGACCAAGCCACCACTATGAAAGGCAAATTCCTACAGAGGAACCATGATCCAGGTCTCCTGGACAAAAAAATGGCCACAGCAGAAGAACTAGACAGGGAAAATATCCTCCCCTCTCCCAACTGTTCACCAAAAAAAAATCTCCTCACCAACATCCTGAATACCCAACGCCTATCAGGGCACATTAAACTCACCAACCAGAACCAACAAACCAAGGTGGTTTGCACCACATAGGTAAGACGTCCCACCCTTAAAACAACGCTTCTCTTTTTCAGCCTATAACATTAAACGCACAACCTCATCTTTGCGCCACAGAACCCTAGGTTAAATACAATAACTAGTCAATCATCCCCAGTATATACTAAACTTAAAGTAGAGTATAACAGTGAAATATAACACAATTCCACAAAGAGTGCAAGAATATGAGTCACAAAATGATTTCATCCAAAAAAAGTGTTATTGTCAAATTAAAGTAATAAATCTACACATATAAATCAGATATCATAATAATAATATACACTAATCAGTCACAACATTAAAACCACCTGACTAATATTGTGTAATCCACTTTGTACTGCCAAAATAGCTCTGATCTATCAAGGTATGGAGTCCACAAGACCTCTAAAGGTGCCCTGTGGTATCTGGCAACAAGTAGTTAGCAGCAGATCCTTTCAGTTCTGTAAGTTGCGAAGTGGGGCATCCATGGCTCTGATTTGTTTTTCCAGCACATCCCACAGCAGGGGCGCACGCAGGGGGGGTTTCCTAGTCTCTGGAAACCCCTGCCCTGCCTGGTGTTCCTTATGTTTTTATTAACTTTCTTTTTCCCCACCCCTCCCCTGCTCACAGCACACACACACACACACACCCAAGCGCGGGGGTGCAGCGAGCGGGGGAGGTGGGTGCCGCGAGCGTGGATGTGGTGGGAAAAAAGAAAGTTAATAAAAACATCATTGGTGGTCAGTGGCAGCAACAGGCAGCCAATCGTGAGGCTGCCTGCTGCTGATTGGCCTCAGACAGGAAGTGCTCATTTCATTTCCTGTCTGAGCAGCACGGAGTGATGCAACAGATAGCAAGGTAAGTGTTTGTGTGTGTTTGTTTGTTGACAAGGGGGCTTGTGTCAGTCTAATTTGTGTGAGGGCAGCAGGGGGCTTGTGTCAGGCTAATGTGTGTGAGGGCAGCAGGGGGCTTGTGTCAGGCTAATGTGTGTGATGGCAGCAGGGGGCTTGTGGCAGTATAATGTGTGTGAGGGCAGCAGGGGGCTTGTGTCAGGCTAATGTGTGTGAGGGCAGCAGGGGGCTTGTGTCAGGCTAATGTGTGTGATGGCAGCAGGGGGCTTGTGGCAGTATAATGTGTGTGAGGGCAGCAGGGGGCTTGTGTCAGTCTAATGTGTGTGAGGGCAGCAGGGGGCTTGTGTCAGTCTAATGTGTGTGAGGGCAGCAGGGGGCTTGTGTCAGTCTAATGTGTGTGAGGGCAGCAGGGGGCTTGTGTCAGTCTAATGTGTGTGAGGGCAGCAGGGGGCTTGTGGCAGTATAATGTGTGTGAGGGCACAGGGGGCTTGTGGCAATGAAGTGTGTGTGAGGGCATAAGGGGCTTGTGGAAATGTAATGTGTGAAGTAGGTAGTGGCTAATTAATGGGTATTATTTTGTTTGTGGGGTGATGGTGGGGCAATTTAATTAAATAGTGGGGTTGGTGCAGACTTATCAATGTAGGCTGGGATGATAAATTTAATTTTGGGGTTGTTTGAGCGCTATTAAATGTGTGGCAGAGTTTTGGAAAAAGGATTGCTATTTCTTAAAAGTGAATGCAAGTTATTTAATGTATGGTAGGAAATAAGTTTATTTAATAAATGTGATTACTATTAATTTAATGTTGGGGCTGTTTTGGGGAAATGGGTCTTTTTATTAAAGGTGAATAAAATTATTTTACAGTCGGGCTGGTTACAGGAAAGGGGCACTAATAATAAAACATGAATTTTTTGATTTAATGTTAGACTGCAAAGAAGCAGGGAGGCCTACTGTGTTCACTCATTGCTGATATTTCTATTTGTCATGTACCTATTCTATTTCCAAACAGGGAACCAACATTCCAGGATCCAGACAAGCACAACTGAGCTTAGGACCCAAGCGGCAGCAAGAAGTATTGAAAGCGGGAAGAACAGGTAGGAGAGAACAGGACATTCTGCCAACTGTCCTGATTCTGATGGGGCAGTCCTGAGTTTGGGGACTGACCCACTCAGTCAGGACTTTGTCCCGACTACAGGGACAGTTGGGAGGTATGTCCCACTTTACACTGCTCTACTCATGAAGGGGTAGCTGCATGCGCCTAACAGTAGTGCACACAGCATTGCTCGTGCATTTAAAGGGGAATTGGAAGAGTTGGAGAGCTACCTAGCACTGTCTAAAATTATAGCTACGCCCCCATGCATGCTGGTCACCCCTCCTCAAATCCTGCATATGCCCCTGCACAGATGCTCAATTGGATTGAGATCTGGGGAATTTAGAGGCCAAGTCAACATCTTGAACTCTGTCATGTTGCTCGAACCATTTCTGAACAATTTTTGCAGTCGGCACAGCGCATTATCCTGCTGAAAGAGGCCACTGCAATCAGGGAATACCATTGTCATGAGGGGGTGTACTAGGTCTGCAACAATGTTTTGGTAGGTTTCCTAGCAGAACATTGCCCAGAGCATCACACTGCCTACGTCGGCTTGCCTTCTTCCATAGTGTATCCTGGTGCCATCTCTTCCCATGGTAAATGATGCACACGCACCAGGCCAGCCAGCATTAACTTTTTTAGTAATTTGTGCTGCAATAGCTCTTTTTTGTGGGATTGGACCAGACGGGCTATCCTTTGTTCCCCATGTGCATCAATGAGCCTTGGGCACCATAACATGTCATTGGTTCACTGGTTGTCCTTCCTTGGACCACTTTTGGTAGGTACTAACCACTGCATACCGGAAAAAGTCCCCAAGACCTGCCGTTCTGAAGATGCTCTTGCCCAGTTGTCTAAGCCATCACAATTTGTCCCTTGTCAAAGTCGCTCAGATCCTTATGCCTGCTCATTTTTACTGCTTCCAACACATCAACTTGAAGAACAGACTATTCACCTGCTGCCTACAATATCCCACCCCTTAAGAGGTGCCATTGTAACGAGATAATCAATGTTATTCACTTCACTTGTCAGGGGTTTTAATGTTGTGCCTGATCCATGTATAATACTCGAACAAATAGAGCTAACATTTTGAGTAAATGCAAGAGATTAACTATTTATATGTATAAAATTTACTTGCAACATAAAACTATGTTACAAAACTTAATTGTAAAGGTGGAGAAAAAAAGATAACAAATAAGTGAAACATAAATATCCAAAATGTCGTTGGGATCATACCATATAAAATTATTGTACCATTTTACTTAGCGAGATAAAAAAAAATAGAACAAATCATTTAACACATACTTTGCAATAACAGACAACTGATTATTATTGAGAGACAAAATGATCTTTAAGCTTCAAATTCGCAAAAGCAAAATGCGTTAAAAATATAATGAATTAACGCTTAACCAGGAGGGATGGTCGGTCATTCTCCAACATGTTGCAAACTCTTCCATCAACATGGCTATCCGAGAAAATATCTACAAAGTATACACTAGGTGGTGTATGGTTCCCACTAAATTACAGGCCATTTATCATCAAACATTCCACCTTTGTTGGCATAATTGTGGGCACCAAGGATCCTTTATGGATGTCTGGTGGGAATGAGTACGTATAGCTCGCTTTTCAGATGATGTCTTAGACCTGGGGGTAAATGTATGAAGCTCCGGGTTCTTCAACACCCGCGAGTTCGGCGTCTTCAGCGCTTAAATTTAAAGCGGCGCTGCCTTATAAAGGGAAACTTCCCTTTACAAGGCAGCGCCGCTTTAAATTTAAGAGCTGAAGACGCCGAACTCGCGGGTGTTGAAGAACCCGGAGCTTCATACATTTACCCCCTGATTACTCAGATCGCCAACACTCACTTTCCAAAGACTCGCTGACCACTTTACTCTCTCAGACTATCCGATTCGTTAACAAATCATCTGACAAACTGATACGACACATTTGCAAGGCCGATAAACTCGAAATCACTAGTGATTTAAAGAAAGCTTCCTAACCTTTCAGAAATGCTGCCCTTAATATAATCTCATCTGTGATGTGCCTGGGTATATTTTTTGGAACCAAGTACCAGCTATAGAAGATCTTACAGTTATTTTCACTTATTTTAACACACATAGAAGTCTTAGATAAGTTTAGGTGGATCTTGACCCACTCTTCCAGAGTGAGTGTCTCCCCCATGTCCTCCTCCCATTTAAGTTTATGGAGGTCTTTGAGGGGGCGTTTGTGTTTAAGAATAATGAGGTAGAAGGTAGATATCAGACCCTGTGAGGAGGATCGACGGGAACAGAAGGAGACCAACGGAGAAGAGAGATGGATATCAACAACTGTATGTCAGATAGTGGTGTATAAGTGGCGAAATTGGAGGTACTGAAAAAAACAAGTCAATGGTATGCGAAAACGTGTCTGTATGTCAGCGAAAGAGGGCAAAAATTGAAGAGGAGCTAGGTCAGTGAGAAAGTCTATGCCGCGACGTGTCTAGTGGGAGAAATGAGCTGGATGGAGTCCAGGGATGAAAGAGGGATTATGCCATAAAGGCGTCATATGCCAGGCATTGGGAGCTAGATTGTAAGAGGATAGTGTGTGTTTCCAGGAGGTGAGCGAGAATGCGACGGGGGGTAGTGAGTGGGGGGGAAAAATCGATGTTGGGGTTTTAGCCAGAGTAACCAGGCGGGTGACATAGTGATGGTGAGAGCAGCTTCGATATCGACCCAAACTCGTTGACCCGGAGGTGAGTGCAGGAGTACGCACTGAGTGAGGTGTGTGGCGCTATAATATTTGAGGAAATTAGGGACTCCGAACCCACCTTCTTGGGTTGGTTTATGAAGTATCTGCATCCAGATCCTTGGTTTCCTAGCACACCAAACAAATTTGGTGGCCATTTGTTGTAGTAGCTTGAAAGAAAGAGTTGGCGGGGCCTTTAAGGAGCAAAGCTTGGAAATTATATAAAAGGGGGGGGGGGGTGACTGATGTTTTCAAGTGTAAAAATAATAAAACATATATGATAAAAAAAGAAATAAAAACAGTGTCCCTCCAACCCCCACCACCGAAAGTACTACCAGCACTAGCACTAAACTTGTAGCAGCAAAGTCGGGGGGTACTGTGTGGGACTTTGCATAGAGAAGATTCACCACAGTCCCTCTGTGAAGGCTACCATCTGCAGCAGTCTTCACTACCCAGGGGACTTTGACAAATAAGAAAAATCACTAAATCTGGTGAAAACTCACATTTTTTTCAGATCTACGGTTATTTTCATACTGCTAATTAAACCCCTAAATGTTACAATTCTAATCCCACATTGTATTCAACCACCAGCCTTAACATTTGAGATACCGGACATGCCAAAATTATCTAGTTCTGGCCACACACCCTACAATGTTGCATGCGATTTTAGGCAATTGACCTTACATCATTAACTGAGCTGCCACCAAAAGGACGAGGAATGTTGGAAAATAAAGCTGGAAGATGACTGATAAAATCCTGTGTGTATAGTCTCCTGCCAACAGGAACCCGTGACACCGTGAAAGTAATTCAACCATTCTGTCCGAATGGTTAAACCTTCTGTGCTTGGCACTCAGGTCAACAGACAGGTTCACTAAGTATTATGTGCTAGTGGTTTTACTAACTATATGAATGTCACTTCCCCAAAATTATTACTTTAAGTAACTTAGTGTACTTTGTCTTAGGCTGGGTACATACTACAGGTTTGTCACCCGATTATCGTTCCAATGACATGATAAATGAACGCTAGGTCCGATATCGCATTAGTGTACATTATTAGTGTAGATCATGTTTTATCGTTCCAAAGCACATTGTAGCATTTCATTTGATTTTATAAACGGACTAAAAATCTCTATAAACGATAGAATGTCGGGCAAATTCTGAAATCTTTATGACTCATGATCAGCAGTGTAGGCAGATCTCCAAAGAATAAACAAAAAACAAGGCAGGCGCTAAATGACTTTGATAACAATGTATAAACAGTGATATATAAAGCTGCAGCTCTCTTAAACGGGTACTGGAGCCCGAACATACAAATAACTATAAAAAAAATAAAAAAGAAAGATAGTGCTAAGCTAAAATAATTACAAATTTATTATAAGTAATAAAACACAATAAAAACTTTATTTGTATTGTGTTTTATTACTTATAAATTTGTAATTATTTTAGCTTAGCGCTGTCTTTCTTTTTCAATTTTTATAGATCTCCAAAGAGTTTACATCAATGATCTTTTCAGCTGATGGTTATGACAGATGAAGAGCACAGATCTGAAGGTAAATCTTGTAAAACATATAGTGTGTACACAGGGCCATCTTTTCCATTGGGCACGATGGGCAGCTGCCCGGGGGCCCCACGTGCAAGGGGGCCCCATAGGCACGGCTCTTAATGAGAATAAATAATCCTGCAAAAGAAAAAAACCTACAAGGGTCACTGAGCAAGTACATCTATCTATCTCTATCTCTATATATCTATATCTATATCTGTATCTGTATACATCTATATATCTATATCAAGGGGCCCCGGTGCACTGCTTTGCCCGGGGGCCCATAATATTGTTAAGATGGCCCTGTGTGTACACATGAATCAGCTCATTGGTAAAATCGTTAATGATATCGCATTGGGAGAAATTTTCTGTAGTGTGTATCCAGTCTGTTTCTATACTGCATATAGCATCTTTTATCTGAGGCTAATTTATAGCTGGAAATATGCTACTGTTTGAAAGGCCTGGCCAAGTAGCCGGCACTAAAACGTTAGACGTCAAAATTTACAATATTTACAGTGCCCATATACATGGAGCATGAAGATTTGACTAGGAGCAGACAGGCAGCATTTACAGTATACATAGTGCATTAATCTTAAAAAATGTCTGCTTGGAACTTTTATTGCCCCACATACAGGTCATTTAAGTCTAGGACTATCAAACTCTCATAAGTGGTTAAATAACCATTAAACCCTACATTCCAACTTGGTCCTGGTGCACATTGGAAAAAGGCATGTGCACCATTGTGATACAATAAGGGGTCGCAACACATGTGGTCACATCTGAAGTGATGGCCACCACCAACCCAGCCTCACCAAAGATGACCTTTGACAGTGATAGATGCATATGACACCCACTCCCCATATTGTGTGGGGACATCCCTTCTTCTCACTTGGAGTAAATAGATACCCTGAAAGGTCATCTATGTTTGTTTTATTTAACTATATATGTAAGAGTTCAGAAAATCTAAGATTATTCACATAGTGCAAATCCGCATTTGTGGAATTACCAGATAATTGTATACATTCCAATGTGTATTAAATAAATGTGTTATTTTTAGACTTTTATCAGTAGTCAAAGTGGGCCAGTATCAGAGGCGGATTTAGACCTCATAGGGCCCTAGGCAAGATACTGGTTTGGGCCCCCCTCTCTGAAAAAATCCATAGCACTATAGTTTTTTAGCATAACATATAACCCTATTCAGAGGCTGGCTGGCAAAACTTTAGCCCAGGGGGGCAAGCACATAGCACTGGCCCATAAGTAGTGGCATATTTTTAAAGGGTGGTCTCACCGCCGGCACTGGGAGGGCCCTCTGGGGACAGCTGGGCCCTAGGCAATTGCCTAGGTTGCCTAATGGTAAATCCGGCCCTGGCCAGTATGCGGTGAGATGCCACGGCGGCTCAGTGGTTAGCACTTCTGCCTCACAGCACTGGGGTCATGAGTTCAATTCCCGACCATGGCCTTATCTGTGTGGAGTTTGTATGTTCTCCCAGTGTTTGTATGGGTTTCCTCCGGGTGCTCCGGTTTCTTCCCACACTCCAAAAACATAATAGTAGGACAATTGGCTGCTAACAAATTGACCCTAGTCTGTATGTGTGTTAGGGAGTTTAGACTGTAAGCCCCAATGGGGCAGGGACTGATGTGAGTGAGTTCTCTGTACAGCGCTGAGGAATTAGTGGCGCTAAATAAATAAATGGTGATGATGATGATGATACTGCCACTTCTCCTACTGCCTTCATTGTAAAACTATCAACTTACATTCACTTACATTTTCCATATCTTCACTTCTAAAGATCTACTTAAGCCACTGCTTACATGTAATAAATATAAAAACACATTTATGAGTTTATCCTTTAATTGATATATTTAAGGTATTACTTATTTGGAAATATTTGTATTAATAAGAAGTGTATGTATTTATATATAGGTTTTCACAATGTTTTTAAATTGCTCATCGCTTAAAAGTGATTTACACCAAGTCGTTTCAGTGATATATACCCAGATGTGTCAGTGACCTATTTGTGCTGTCAGTTTGTCTATAGTTTATTTTCTTCCTCTTTATTTGGTGTTCAGATCACCTCTCCTCAGCTGCTGATTCCTGGAACCATTTTGGTTTAGCGCCTTTTAAAGCGCATCTATGGAATTTTTAACACAAGGCACCTGCCTGAGGCACTATATAAATGCTTATATGTTTAATTATGTATTTGCTTTGTACTTTTTTTCTGATAAAAATAATGTACAAGAGGATGCTGGATAGAGAGGTAATCACGTACAATGCCAAGGACAGCATCATCAGTAAAAATGGCCATGAGATTGTCCAAAATAAGTCTACATGTCTAAAAAACAGGGACAATACTTCTGGGCAATTCCAACAAAAAGTGGACATGGGTCATGAAAAAAAAAAAAGTTGGGATATTCATAAAATTAATTTCCCAGTGCATCAGTCATAGTCTATAGTAGTAATGGGTTGGTAACAGTGTCACATGACATGCTGCCATTTTGTCTTATTTCAGTAATGGCTACCCAGGCAACAGACATACACTGAGTATACAACGAAGTGTTGATGCAAATGTCACAACTAAGAAAGATGACTTTGTTGTAGTAAAGTATGACAATGACGAATTTTATGGGACTGTCACTGATATAAATGAGAATGGAGAGTTCTGTGTGTGGGTGATGGATCCAGCCAGAGGTGGGTGGGTATGACAACAACAAGATTATGAGATATGGTGCCCATCTGAAAACATTGTTAGAAAGGTAAATGACCCTGTACCAGTTAATACAAGGGGCCTTTCTTCATTTCCTGATTAATGCATTTGATGGTTACATCCGTGACGATTTTCAGGTTACATCCATTACACATACATTTCATTAAATATTGTC
Source organism: Mixophyes fleayi (assembly GCF_038048845.1). Taxonomy (NCBI): domain Eukaryota; kingdom Metazoa; phylum Chordata; class Amphibia; order Anura; family Limnodynastidae; genus Mixophyes; species Mixophyes fleayi. The sequence continues at coordinate 4,419,120 of NC_134411.1, read as the reverse complement.
ATGGTAAACAATGACTTTCCTCTAAAATTGTATTAAAACGATCTGTGTGGTTTATACTTTATTGTAAAAAGTATGTAATAAATATTTATTGTAGCTTCAGAGAAATCAGACATGTATTTTATTTAGAGATGGTCACTGACCCCCGTGTTTTGGTTTTGGATTCGGTTTTGGATCTGGATTACCGTCGTGTTTTGGTTTTGCAAAACCGCCATTGCATGTTTTGGTTTTGGTTGGCTATTTTGTTGGAAAATCAATGTTTTTGGGCCTAAAATAACCCAATTTAGTGCTCCAACTGTTTTAGAGATAAGTAATCTAATTGTAGAGGTAATAAATCATCCAAAAAACAGTTTAATTCTTCGTTGGTAGGCCTTCATTTATTCTACACACAAAACAGATTGTCTTCCTCTCCATCTATGCATATTGGCAATGCAGCCATCGTCTTTGGATGTATATTACACCCTACACTTATAGTTTAATATGTAAAGAAATGGAAAAAGGCAGTTTGCTTTCTGTCTCTATAGGCCACCCTCCACTTGTTTAAAAAAAAAAAAATTCAGCCGTTATAGACTGTACAATATTAATTGAAATGGACAAAGCCAGTTTGGTTTCTGGCTCTAAAATTAGTTGGTAGATACTGCTGACAGATATGACTTTTGACAGCCAGAAATATTTACGCACAATTATGGGGACACCCCAAAAGCACTGAGGAGTGCTAAAAATTAGTTGGTAGATACTGCTGACAGATATGACTTTTGACAGCCAGAAATATTTATGCACAATTATGGGGGACACCCCAAAAGCACTGGGGAGTGCCAAATATTAAAAAAAAATAATAAACCTCTATCCTCCTCTCTTCTCTAGTGATTTTTGTTAGAGCAATTGCAAGAAGAATATTGGATTCTCTGTCCCTGCTCTAATCAGCCTGTGACTACACCCTGCTCTCTCCCTCTGTCAAATGGCGATGGATTGCTGTGGAGGCGTGTATTTATAATCTTCAAGTATCGCGAGAACCGAGCCCCGAGATCCAACGACATCACGATGACGTTCGGCCTCGATTTGGATTCGGAGCGGGCGGGAGAATACCGAGCTACTCAGCTCGGTACTCGGATAGGCAAAGTTCGGGTGGGTTCGGTTCTCGGGGAACCAGACCCCCCCATCTCTAATTTTATTTCAGAAACTACCATGTCCTATCCCGGTGACATCCATTACATTTAAACAATGAATTATTATTTACAGCAGACAACAATGGTGAGGCTTGTTCACAATTCATATTTTTAGTCACCAGTGATAGATACAATTGTGGTAAAATTTGCTTCTTTATGTGCATTATAAATATGAAGAAATCCAGATATTTATCACAAACATTGTATCTGAGAGTTAAATCCGCTACTTTGGAATTACCCTTCTAAGTTTTAGTAATTCTTTGATAACAGTAAACTAGGATATGTGTTAATAACACTAAAAATGCAAACAAGTATATAATGATTTGCCCAGAATAAACTATTATCTGATAATAAACACATGGATAGAAAAAATAAATATACACATAGGTAAATATGAATATATTGCAAGTTATATTATCATTCTTTTAGATTTAGTACCTGGCAAATCATGTAGTTATATTTTTAAGGAAATCTCCATCCAAATATAAACATTTAGCAATAAACCACCCTCCCCCCAAACTGACAGACCTTTGCAATTTCTAGACTCAAGTCTAGTGGTAACAGTCTGTTCTTCAATGCAAAACATCCTAAACAACTTAGGATAAACCGTTTAGTACAAATGTATAATGATTGGACGGTTACCATGCACTGAGCATGGACAGTATTTATTCAACTTACTCCCAAGTGTCAAGTCCTGTTGAAATGACAGTACCCACAAAGGTTGAGCTGTGTATATCGCAAACTGAATTGTTCTTTAAACTTTATATCATTCACAAACAAACAGTTATTTGTACAATGGAAGACATTTGCCTCCACAGTCCTGGTGCAGCCCACAGTTGTTTTGGCTTTCACCAACAATGCTGGGGTAAACAATACAAACATTTCATCATCATCATCATCACCATTTATTTATATAGCGCCACTGATGCCGCAGCACTGTAAAGAGAACTCATTTACATCAGTCCCTGCCCCATTGGAGCTTACGGTCTAAATTCCCTAACACACACACAGAGAGAGAGAGAGAGACTAGGGTCAATTTTGATAGCAGCCAATTAACCTACTAGTATGTTTTTGGAGTGTGTGAGGAAACCGGAGCACCCGGAGGAAACCCACGCAAATACGGGGAGAACATACAAACTCCACACAGATAAAGCCATTTGGCAATTTGTTTAACTGAAGACCCTATTTCAGACTGCATTCCAACAGAAAATCCAGTTATGAGGGCACAATATACAATTGACAATAAAATATATATTATGCTTCACATATATTTTATACCATAAATAAAATACATCTGTAATGTGTAAAGTCATTTTTGCCATGCTTTCCTTAAATCAAACATGCCACAAAACTCACAAGAGTACTCTCTGGTAACTTTAATGGCCAGTCTAAAGTTATTGATCTTTCATTTAGATATTTATCCTGAAAACTTTACATTTGAAAGCATACAGAGATCAACTAGTTTGCACCTATTATAACCCAGGGGCGGATCTATAATTTTATTTCACAGGGGGCGATTTAGTCCCTGTCCCCTTATTGGCAGCTAAGGCTGCCTGCAGCTGCACACTATGCGCAGGTCCGTTCGCTCTGATTGTGTTTAAAACACAATCAGAGCGGCCAGGCAGCACACTCTCCCTGCCTGTCTCTGCCAAACGGACCTGCACATAGTTTGCAGCCGCCGGCAGCAAGCCCCTGCTAGGGCCCCCCCTCCCTGGATCTGCCACTGTTATAACCACCAAGCACATAAAACAGCAATAATTTCTGAATATTTAAAACAGTACATGCTACATAATAAAAGTAAAATACTGCACATTAATATTTAATATTTGCTAAACAGATAAAGCTTTATTTTAATGGGACGTGTTAACATTTAAGTGTGGCTATTATGCCTGGAAACATAGTCCTTGAACACTTCATATCACATAGTTAACAAAAGAATTTTACAATGACATGTTGAGAATTTTAAGAGAGAGGTTTTCACAGTTAAATTATATAGTGCTAAAAACACATGGCTTGGATTAGGTACTGGTATGTTGTTGTAGGCTGCTAAGTATTATTGACATGAATTGCACAGACATAAGTGCTGTGTACAGTGCTTTTAACGCCATTGTGTAGAGAGTGGGTAGTGTTACAGTGTTTTGTGTGTACATATGTAATACCATTAGCACAGCAGAGCATAAAATCACAAGGGGATTTGGATATATCACTGCAACATACCAAGAGTAATCTTGTTAATGGTTTGAAGCCCTGGAGATTCCTTTGCAATCCTATTCCATGGAATAGGCCTGTTCTACACTGCAGAAAAGTTACCCTGTGAAATTGACCGATTTGAGCGCTGAATTTACTTAAAAGCAGCAATCAAACTAAACAAGGAAGTTTTCAATTAGTGGGTTTGACTATTGTCTGTATAAGTTGATTAGATGACTAATACAAGGTTACATAAGAAAGAAAAATAAAGAAAAAAAGAAAAAGATAATTGTGACAATTTACTTACCACGTTTTTCCTATAATAAAATCAAACCAAACAAACAACTCCATGTCTGTGCCAGGAAATATTACATTTTCGGGGATTTGTGTCACCACCAGACACAAACTGTGGAGGGCGTTTCACACTTGGGTTTAAAAGGCATACCGGCCTATTTACTATAGGGGGAAAAGCTGTATGGACGACTGTAGTCCCCTCCGGCTCTAGGATTCCCCGAGCTGCTCCGGCAAAAGCTAATTTATCAAGTATCATGGAGGTACAAGTACTGCATACTTGCCAACTTATGGCAAGTATGATCCGGGAGCCTGCCGTGGAAGGTGGGTGTGCAGGGGGCGGGGCTCAGAAAATCACGTCATTTTGGCCTCGCCCTGTGACGTCCAAAGGGGCCAAACGTCGCGATTCCCAGTGAATCGCTGCATTTTGGGCCTAATTCTGGCCACTTCACTAGGAAGTGGGCAGATGCAGGAGATTGCCACTCTCTCCTGGGAGTCTGTGAGACTCACGCGAAATGCGGGAATCTCCCGGATATTCCGGGAGAGTTGGCAAGTATGAAGTACTGCCACAATCCTTCTTCTGTTATATCCTTCTCAGGATAGTGATACCAAAAGAAAATCATTGAAAAAAAATGCTTTATTATTTAAAGCATTATTTCGATTTGGAATTATTTTGAAATATTTTCAGCTATTTAAAAAATATATATTTTTTTTAATTAGTGGATATGAAAGTCCAAGTCTGGGCACATGTGTGACCCAGCTGGCTGGGTGACCCATTCACATATCTGCTCAGACTGGCCAGAGAGGAGGTAAATTAACTCTTACTGTTCTGGGCCAGTATTGCCAAGGCAGGCGAGTATCACTCAGCGAGACGTGAATATTTTATCTCCAAGATAAGCAGCTATAGAAAATCAGCCCTGCATATACTGATAAGTATATCCGAAAGTGTTACAAGTCCAGAAATTTAATTTCTGATCCACAATATCTGATTATAAATCCTTTTAAGTTCACCAACATATCCCTTTCACTGGTGTAATTGCCATTTCTATAAAGCGCTATGGAGTATGTTGGCGCTACATAAGTGTCAATAATGGTCTACTGGGACCTATTGGCAGCTATGTGAAATCAATAATTAGACGAGTGGTGGGCAAACTCAGTCCTCAAGGGCTACCAACAGTTCATGTTTTCAGGATTTCTGTCTGTAGAAACAGCTGGGATAATTACTGACCCAGCCAAATAGATTAACTCAGCTGTGCATGATTAAAGAAATCCTAAAAACATGAACTGGTGGTAGCCCTTGAGGACTGAGTTTGCCCACCACTGAATTAGATTCATATAAAGTCAACATAATTCAAAGACAAACGTCAAGGCAAAACCTTTTATTGATTATAAAAAGTTTAGTCATGATCAGGTTTAAGCCATCTAATGAGCTATGTGACAGACCAAAACTGATGTGACATTTTACTTAATAAAGGTAAATTTAGAGTTAAACATGTATATGTGCTTCCTATACCACCACACTGAGCGTAAGAGAATCTAAGGATCAGTAACAATCAATGTTAGGATGTAAATGACTAAAGCACCTTCTTATAATCAACCCTTACCACCTGCATGTCTGTGTCTTGTTTTCAAGTGGATGGGGCTAGAACAACATGTATTCATTCAGCTCATCAGTTTGGTCACAGCAGCACAGGGTATTATAGGAGATGAGTGAGTTGATCTTGTAGGAGAGAGTGACCTGTCCACTTGTGTGATGAAGTGAGGACAAGGCAGTATGTGACAGGTAGTGTCATGATGCTCAGACTCTCCAAGTTAACCCTTGAAATGCCGGTCTGTGATTTGTTGATACATTTGATTAACAAGCTTAGTGTGTGTTTGCATTTACATTTGTGTAACAGTCTGGAGGTGTGAAGAGTTAACCCTTTGTTTGCTGGTGTTAGCCTCTGGGTACCTAGAAGCTGGGAGCGTGTTCGTGTCAAATACTAGCATTAATATTCTGTGTTGTTTCAATAACTCAAACAAATTTATATTCTATTCCTCATGTAATTCATGTTCACAAATAAAGGTTGCTCTTCAAAGTGTCATCTTAGGTAAAGGGGATGGGGTATGAATTTGTAGAAATGCGACGGAAATATGAACGACCTGAAAATACCAACAGGCTAAATGCTGGTATGTAAATGTTCCTGGCACTTATGAAATACCGACAGTGTGATTGCAGACAGTGAAAATATCGACAGTCACAATGCAGGCATTAAAACAGCAATGCCAGCGGGTCCAGCAGTCATAAAGCCGCTGGACCTGCCGGTTGTAAACAGTGATAAAAATACATAAATGTTAAAAAAACAAAAAGATAAAAGCATACCCCCACCACCAATCATATTGCCAGCCTAGTACTGGTTGGTGGAAAATAAGGGGGACAAACAGCATGGGGTCCTCTCGATTCTCCTCCAACCAGCACTAGACTTAGCCAGCCAGGGCTGGAGGCACTAGAGCAAGGGAACCCGCAGCAGCGTGTCCCCCTGTCATGATGCCAACCAGCCCCAGACTGGTAAGCATGGTGCTGGATTCCCTAGGGAGTTGGGGACCTACTCTATTGGCGGTGGGTGTTGGGTAGTAAATGGTTTAAAAAGAAAAAAATCATGGAAAAACACTATTTTACATTGGTGTACTACACCTGTCCCAGCAAGCACGGGCTGCCATGAACAGTCTAGGTATGCTGGTGCTTGCAGGACTACAAGCACCAGCATAACTATGGCTGCCAGGGCATGCTGGTACTTAGGGAACCACAAGTGCCAGCATGCCTTGACATCCAGGGCCTGCTGTGTCTTGTAGTACACCAATGCAAAATGTAAATAAAAGTCATGCTTTGTTAAAACCACAAAAGTTGATTAAAAAAACAAGCACAAAAAAACATTCCTACATGCTAATTCTGTTCCCACACTTTCCCACGCTGGTAGAGAAGTAAGCCAATGGACCTGTGGTGCATTTAGTAACAGTTCAGACTTCCCACATTAGTTTCACAGACTGCTCACATCACTATTCTGTGCTGTGCTTCCACTATCAGACTCTGTGGCTTGCTAGCCTCCATTTTACACCACACATTCAGATCCTCCAACATGATCCTTTCCACCTGGTACGAAATGCTGTGCTGCTAAGCTTCCCACTTACTTTCCTATTACCTGGGTTGAATTCATTAATTCAATGCAAAAGGTATTTTTAAAGCATGCGTTAATTCAGCACAGGTAACTACAGTGGTAAATTGAGGTGGACGTTTTGTAGCACATGGTATGTACACCGTGGGAAGAGTCATACTGGTCGAGCTATATTCTTCTTAACAGGCTAATGGATTCGTTAGAGTATCAAGGACGCCACATATTAAATTATAGATTTAATATACAAATGTACAGGGCATTCAGATATAAAGAAGAACAATTAATAAACAACTGATATAACATACACAAGCAAAGCAGTTTAAAATAAAAGTGGTTACATTCAAAATATCACTTACATGAGTTGCATATTCTGTGCCATGGGAAATTGGCTAGGAAGATGGACAGATTATCAATGTGGATTGATTTTTCCAAAAGACTGACAATTTGTTGTAACTGGTCTCAGCTTTTTAAAGCCACCTTTCCACCTCCTAGGGGTTGTGGTCTGTGATACTTTTTTCAATCACCATTTGCATGTTGTCTGATTTACTACCCAATTCTACTATGTGACCTAACTTTTCTGTGGAGCGTCACACAGACCCAATTTTATTATAAATAAATCCACTATGAATTTGTCCATCTTTTGATACCAAACATGCCTAAATACAGTGTATTCGTAGAGCTTACACTCATTTTCTTAACTTCTCTGTGGGGCAGAATTCCTAATTTGACATATGAGCTGCACTTCTCCATGCTATTGAGGAATATGTGGTTAATAACTACTTTTATTGATTTTAAGTGGCATATTTTAAAACTGAATTATTTTTGTCTATATCACATATAGCCAAGTCAGCACATGGGTTTTTTGAGCCAGACACCATGCTGAGCCGTTCCTAAAAGTCTATTCAGGTGTCAAAACTCCATCCCAGGCCAGGATATATCTAACACCATGGGCTCTTTGAAGATGCCACAGGAGACACTCCTATCTTCTCACACTGGGATGTGCAGAGTCATGAAAAACACATACAACAGACTTTCTGTCTTCATAGTTTACACTTTAGTAGCTCTGCTTATCAATGAATTCAATTAATATAACATATTTACTCTGCAGTTATGCTTTAGGTCATATTACCCACAATTATGTGATGGGTTAACCCTTATAAATAACTGTAAGTTCTCTATGTTCATGACAGTATTGTACAGAGGGTTGTCAGATAACCGATTATACCCACTGACCATTTAAACAATACCTTTGTGGCAAAATGAAATGATGAATGTGGTATCTTTACGATCAATAGTTTATTTTGATGAGGACAAGAAGCAACTTGAATATTTGTCTGTGCAGACCAGTTATAGTCTAAAAACATTGAGTCATTTTGTAGTTAATTCTAAATTTGGCAAAATAAATGAGAGTTTAAGAAGTGGAAAAATAACAACAAAATATTATGAATATAAAAAAAAAGCAAAGAGATGTATCTGATTTTGAGTTAAACAAACTTTTATCCTGTTGATATACAAAACTTTTAAAAAATTAAAACAAACTACTAAAGATAAAAAATGTATTACTTCACCTCAGGTAATGAATCCAATAAATTAGTCTGGGGTGGATTTAACTACTAAGCATTGTCCAAAGACCAAACAATGTAAAAAAACAAACAAAACGAAAATGTAAGGAAAAAAGCAGATAATGTGTGTCCATAATTTGATTGATGAGAGCATGTTCCGTGCGGTTGTTGATGTTCATGACTGCCCTAGAGGAATGTCCATTTACATTGATTTCCCTTTGTGGTAGCCTCTCAAGTCAACAACAGTTTGACTGACTTACTCTTACATTTACACACATTATATGTAAATATTTGAGATTCTCTCCATTAAGAAGTGGCAATGAGTTTGACATCATTAAGGATTTACATCTTTCTGTTCAAAAGATTCTTTTGAAATGAATATATGTTAATAGAAGGAACATCCTTTCTTTGCTACAAACTTCCTTTTCCTTAGTGGGAAAATGAGGGGTACGATAACTTGGTTCATTTTTGGGTGAGGATGAAACTCCTGTGTTAACAAGATATTTAACAGAAACAATGTACCGGTTTAAAATTTTAATCTACATATATGCCTTGAATTTTCTTAAATTAATATGTTCAGGCTTTTGAATACTTAAAGGAAAAGGATGTTGGGGGAATGGATTGTAGTGACTCCACATGGAAGATGTGCATTATCTGAACTATACTCACTTTGTGGGATTGGAAGGAAGGTATGTAAGTTTACCATTGTAAAACTGAAGATTATTATATATTATTTGACAACTGTTTGAAACAAGCCGTTATCAATCACTGTTCACTAAAACATTAGACATTATCTCCAGGAAAATTGAGAAAGTCTTTACTTTCTTTGTGTAATGAATGACTTATTAAGAAATAATTACAGATTTAAAATGTGAAATATATATATATATATATATATATATATATATATATATATATATGCACACACACACATTAAGTAGTAGTATCTAGAAGACCATCTCACACAGCACTTCAATCCTTTAAGTGGTTGGGCTACAGCAGCAGAAGATCACACTTGATTCCAGCCCTGTCAGGTGAGAACAGAATACAGCGTACACATTGGTTAAAGACTTACAAAAACTGAACAGGGTCAGCAAAAGCATGTGCAACCCTTTATGGATAGGATAACACACCATGTCACAAAGCACACATCATCTCAATCTGGTTTCATGAACATCACAATGACTTTAGTGTACTTTAATGGCCTCCACACTCACCAGATCTCAATCCAATAGAGCACTACTGGGTTGGTGGAACAGGAGATTTGTAGCATGAATGTGCAGCCAACAATTCTGCAGCAACTGTATATATACTCACACCGATCAGCCACACCATTAAAACCACTGTCAAGTTAAGTGTTTAACATTTATTATCTGATTACAACGGTACCTGTCAAGGGATGGAATATATTAGGCAGCAAGTGAACTGTCAGTTCTTGAAGATGATATCTGGGAGCAGGAAAAATGGGCAAGTGTAAATATCTAAGCGAATTTGACAAGGGCTAAACGTGATGACTAGACAACTGGGTCAGAGCATCTCCAAACGGTATGAGTGTGGGGTTGTGGGGTGTTCCCCGTATGCATTGGTACGTACCTACCAAAATTGGTTCAAGGAAAGACAACTGGTGAAACAGCGACAGGATCACGGGCACCCAAGGCTCACTTGATGTGCACGGGGGAGCGAAGGTTAAGCCGTCTGGTCCAATCCAAAAAGGAGAGCTACTGTTGCCCAAATTGCTGAAAAAGTTAATGATGTCTATGATAGAAAGGTGTCACAACGCACAGTGCATTGCAGCTTGCTGTTTATAAGGCTGCATAGTTGAGGTCTGGTCAGAGTGCCCATTGACTTCTGTCCACCGTCAAAAGCACCTACAATGGGCATGTGAGTGCCAGAACCGAACCATGGAGTAATGAAAGAATGTGGCCTGGTCTGATAAATCATGTTTTCTTTTACATTATGCGGACGGCCGGGTACATGTGCGTCAATTATCTGGGGAAGAGATGGCAGCAGAATGCACCTTGGAAAGAAGGCAAGCGAGCAGAGGCAGTGATGCTTTGTGCAATGTTCTTCTGGGAAACCTTGGGTCCTGGCATTCATGTGGATGTTACTTTGACAGGTACCAGCTACCTAAACATTATTACAGACCAAGTACACCCCTTCATGGCAACAGTATTCCCTGAAGTCGGTGGCCTCTTTCAGCAGGATAATGTACCCTGCCACACTGCAATAATTGCTCAGGAATGGTTTGTAGAACATAACAGAGTTCAAGATGTTGATTTTTATGCTTTATGGACTGTGCAAGGTAAGGATGATATTAATTATATATATATATATATATATATATATATATATATATATATATATATATATATTATATATAGAGAGAGAGATGTGTGTGTGTGTCTAATTAACTGTGCATATTCCCATTCAGTTCATTTGGAATGGTATTTCTATGGGCTTTCTCTACCCTTTGAAATTAATGGGAAATCTCACTCCTCCCACTGTTTGTCAGGCAATCTCAATGTTCGTGCTCGCGGCGGCCGCGGGTACCGCCGCGACTCTCCGGGGTCTGCTAGTGACGTTCCGGCCGTTGCTACGGCAACCGGGGCGTCACTTCCGGTTTCTGTGTCCCGGTTGCCTGGGCAACAACCGGGACGCTTTAGTATCTCTAAAACTCCGCGCTCGGCCAGCTGTTAAACAGCCAGGCGCGTGCGCACACGTTGAGGCCAGCCCTGCACACCTGTTGGAATCAGCCATTCTAGGCTGATTAAACCTTTAGTCCCTGCTGGTACTTTGCAGATACGATTGGCTGCAGGCTCTGCTATTATTCTACAGCTGAGGACATGCTCTGGACTGTGTGCTGATTGGCCATCTATACTATTTAATGCAATGAGGACTGAGCCTCATTGCCGGTTATAGCGTTCTGCCCTCAGTCCTGCTGCCTGCTTGTTCTATCTGTTTGGTTATTGCTACCTTGGATTGACTACCCGTGTTTTGACCCCTGCTTGTTACTAGACCTGAGAACCTTCTCTTCTGACCCTGACCTTTTTGCCTGGACTCCGGATTTTGCCTGTGTGTCTGACCCTTCGCTTGTCCCTGGATTTTGCATCTGTGCTTGTGACCTTTGACCTAGGATACCTCTTCACTACAGGCCGCCAATCACTCCACTCCTGGGTACTCCTTTAAGTCAGTATATGTTACTCGACCCTCGGTCGGCCCGCAGCCAAGTCTGTCCCCACCACTAGGGGCTCCAGCGAACACCGGGCCTTCAGAGTAGTCCCCGAGTTTCACTGTACTGGCTTGGGAGTTCCAAATACTCAATTATCGGAAAACAGCAAGATTATGGTTGGAAATTTCCATGACAATTTTGCAAATTTCCCTTTACTAGACTCACTTGGCAATACCCTTCACAATCCAGAAGTGAGATGAAAGTGAATTGCAAATTGCCATGTAAATCACCGAAAAACAAGATATTTCATCAAAGTCGACCCAGCTTTAGTATCACTGCTTACTACTACTCTTCAATATTCTTAACTACTGCTAATTTTGCTTGTTAAGGTCCGTATAACCTATGTAAATAATATTCTCACATGCTTCAAATGTCAGACCTAGCAAACACATTGAAAGCGTATTTCTATGCACTAACCCAGACATTACAATCTTTACCATAACAAGACACTGAATTAAGTTGTCAGAGACACACAGGTATTGCGGACTCAAGGCAGTAAGCCTGGTTTGAGGCTACCAAGAGTGGAGGTGCAGTCTAAGGCGGCGTAGGTTTTCACCAGTGACCGCGGCAAGGAGGTAGGGCTTTTGCTGGTAGCACCAGGCAGGGCACTGCCAGACCGCGGTGAGTACACAGGAGGACTCAACGTGTGACAAATCATCATGTGCTTCAAATCATACTTCTCTTGTTCCAATACCCTTGCAATGTGATTAGTACACAAATGCTCACAAGAAAAATAAAGCATGTCTAAATATAATTCTACATTTTAATAGTGCAATGTGTCAAAATATTATTTTATATGCAGCTGTGTTTTTGAAGTGTCAGTGGATATGTCTTCCATTCTGTTTCCATATCATGTTTTTTGATGCACCTTCTCACTTTTTTTTTTTTTAATCAATAATTTTTATTGTTAACTTCAATCCTGTTGCATTTTACCTAATCGAAAACACAGTTGTTGGCAGTGCTTATCCTTAATACTACAAATCTGTATGGATCTAGCAAAATGAAAATCTGAGCAATAAGTTAATATTTGATCAAATTATTTAATTTTGCAAACCAAGTCAAGGGTCCTTAAGTTTGCATAGTCCTACACCAAGATCTATGTTTTCACTGAAATGCTGTTTAAATCAAATGTGCTCTCAGGTATGAAGGCTGACATGTTTATAAACCACACCCATATAGACTTAAATAGACTGGATGGACAGCTGCCAAGACAACATTAGGCAATATTTGTAAAACAAAATAATAAACCCCAAATATAGAATTAGCACTCTTCTACCATTTGACACATTTTTTATGTAAATATAATTTTACCAGAAAAAAATACATTGTACCCAAAATGTCCCCATTCTGCATTTGCATGAGCTAAACTTCTAGAATTGCTGGAGATGCAACTTTGGAGCATTCCAAAGACGAGACAGATAACACAATAACATATTCCTCTCGCTACTAGCCAGACAGACGAAGCGTTGAATTAAACACGAGCAGAGGACTCACTAACATTATTAATGAACCTTGCTGCTACAACACAAACATTTGTCAAAGTCAGCAGAAACCTTGAGACAAGTAAAAAAAAAATACTCAAGCTATTACGCAGAGTTTTCTGTGCTTGGATTTCCAATATACCATTAGTGGCTCACTTTTCTTTATTACATATTGGCTGCTAATGTTCTATCAAGTTAATGAGACTACTACTGGCCATTTATGTTGAGCCCAACTAGCATGGAAAACACAAAAGTGGCTTCATTTTCCTCCTTGTCTTAAAACCACTTCTTAAAATGCCCTTTTATATCTAACTTAAAAATTACAGTATAAAATGCCCATGCTACATAAAAAACAGACAAAACAAAAATTCAAACTTTGAGTTCAAAGACTAAAAAGTTTAAAACCACTGTGATAAAGAAAAGGGTTGTGTACCCATGCAGCAAATAGAAGATACTCTCTCCTTCCCTGTTACCTGAACCCGAGAGGCAATTAGTGATTGGAGTTCACAGGACAGGAGCAGGGGCAAATGCAGGATTTGTAGAGGGGGGTTTCCACACCATGCCGCCAGTGGGCGTGACCAACATGCATGGGGGCGTGGTCATAATTTTAGACAGTGCTTGGCTGCTCTCCAACTCTTCCTAACCCCATAATATGCATGGACAATGCTGCATGCACTACTGTTAGGTGCACGCAGTTCTCCCTTTTCAAGCAGAGCCGTGTGAAGCAGGGACAGGGTCCAGCCACCTCAATTATACAGTGCCCCAGGCTTGGAGGGGGGTTTCCAGGCACTAGAAACCCCCCTTCGGTTTGCCTATGAGGAGGACTGATCCCACCAAGTTCTCTTCAATATCAATGAATAGAGACGCTTCATTCAGAGCTATTGAAGAAAATTGGATTTTCTGTGAACTGACAAAGCATATGGCCTCCATGTTAGCGCCTGTCTTCAGATAAACGTGGAGGTGAAAGAGGGGCAACCCTATTTTCTACATGTTTGTGTAGTGAACATAGAGGAATTACAGTTTATAGGAATTAACCCATAACAAAATTGTTGGGAATAAGGCCTAATCATATCTGCATTGTAAATACTATGTATCAATTGAAGCCATTTATTAAATGAGCTGCTAATGTGTAAAATGTAAAGTCATAGGGTCTGGTGATTGCTTATTCCGTGGCTCTGCACACCCCTATGTTATTAGATAACAGTTGTCACCTTTAGGGAGTGAACAGCTTCAAAGGCCCCTGGGGCGAGCTACATCCTGACATAGGAGAGTTTTTTGACACCTAACGAGACTTTGAACAGACGGGAGGAAGCCATTCACAGCTTGTGGTCTTACATAAGGAGACTACGTTATGACTTGCTGTATCTTACATAGACAAATATAATTCAGTTCCAAAATACCACTTAAAATCTATAAAAGTACTGATCAACCACATATTCATAAATAGCATGATGAAGGACAGCCCATTAGTCAAATAAAACATGCTGTCACACAGAAAAGTTGTGTAAATTAGTATAAGTTCAACAAACACGCTGGACCTAGGCCTGTTTGTTATCAATAAATGGGTAAATTCGAATTGGATCTATTAGTAAAAAAAATAGGGTATCCATGACATTCCACAGGAAAGTTAGGTCACATAGTAGAATTGGGTATTAAATCAGCAAACATGCAAGTTTGTGGTTGTAAACAGTGTCGCAGACCACAACCTCCTGAAGGTGGGGACAGGTGTGAAAGTGTCTTTAAAAAAGCTGAGGCCAGTTACAAGATTTTGTCATTCTTGTGGGAAATCAATAATCGCTAAGATGTCAATCATTAAAGCCAATTCCCTTGGCGCAGATTATACCACTTGTCTGTAAATTATACTCTGAATTTAATCCATTTTCTTTACATGTTTTGCTTTTGCATGTCAATAGTTTATTAATTGTTTTTATAACCTGAAAGCATTGTACTTTTTGTATATTAAATCTAAAATTTATTTAGTGCTGTCCTTATTGCTCTGAACGAATACACTGTCTTTTATGACAAAGATTGCTTGGCCATGCTAACTCTTTAAATGCTGAGGTGTGAATTGCGTATACATTTGTATATCAAGCCTAGTGTGTGCCTGCATGTACTTTTGTGTCATAGAGCCTTGAGGGGCTAAGTGTTAACCCTTTTTGGATTGCTGGTGTGTGCTTTGCTAACCGGTGTGTAACAAGGAATACTCACAGTATATTTAGGGCTCTATTGCCCTTATTCAAAAGGTAGTGGCAAAACTGAAGTGGGAGTGACTGTGTGAGCACTGTTTGGGGGCAATTCTGTAATAATGTGCTGAGAATAAGATTGAGTGCTGGAATTGTGTGTAAGCCAATGCAGTAAACCAGTGGTTCCCAAACTTGTTCAGTTCACGGCACCCTTAGTCTCCATAATTTTTTCAAGGCACCCCTACAAAATAATTACTGAGTAGTCCCGTTTTTTTAAGTATTAGTCAAAATAACGTAATAAGTACTTACTAAGTTGTTTGCACACATAATGTACATAAATCCAAGGGAAAATAATATTTTTATATATTTTTTCAATTATATTTCTGTCAGAATAATTTACAGCTAATAATAAGAGGAATAAGATCAAAAAAATAAAACATGTACAAAAATCCTCACACTGTGCCCCTTCACCTTTGCACTGTGCCCCTTCACCCACATACACTGTCTGCCCCATCCCCCCCTCCCCCCCGTTTCTTTACTTACCATACTTGGTCTTATTTCTTCTGTTTCTTCTTTCTTCTCTTCTATCTTCTTACCAATGCGGCGTCACCCAGGACCCAGTATCCTCCTCTCTCCTGACGCTTCTCACTGAATATGTCAGGCGTGATGACTTCACGCCCAACATTGTTTTTTGGTTTTTTACACCTGTTTTTGCACTGAAAAGTCTTGTCTGTTTCATGACATCACGCCCGACATTGTTTTTTGTTTTTTTTGTCCCCTGGCCGCGGCTCCCCTGTGACAGTGCCGCGGCACCCCTGGGAGCCGCAGCGCACACTTTGGGAACCACTGCAGTAAACACTTCCAAGTCACGAGTGCACAGAGAGCGGTTTGTGACTGGTAAAGGTATTTAGGAGAGGTTTCCTGACAAAAAAGATGTGATATATTGTTTGACTGTGTGAATATAGGATAAGATATTAAATCAGGCAGTGGCTAGAGGCGGCTATTCCTTACAGTTTGGCACAAGTTAAAATAAACAGGTGGTCAAACAGTAAACAAGTCCTTTAAACCACTAACTACACAGTTTTCATCCAATAATCGGCTAAATCAGCCGACATACGACCTCTCGTTCAAAAGTTGGGCCAGTGTGTGCAGTGACATGATGGTCGAAAGTCTCCCCAAATGGACGATTGTCGCCTCATTTGGTTGGTCGTACCGTTTAATATTTTTGTTCCAATCTCGTTACCGATGTGTAGTGTGTATAAACTTCCGACCGATCCACAACAGTGAGAAAGAAATTACAGTCATTGCTCACGACAACATGGCTGTAAAAAGTCGCTAAAGGGACGTCCACTCTTCCCTTTATCGTCCTAAACATGGCTAGTGTGTATGCAGTCCATGGACCGAGCGATCGGTACATCGATCGCATGTAAAATCGCTCGGCATAAAAAGTTGGTTGAAATTTCTGCAGTGTGTACCCAGCTTTAGAAATGACTTGACTAGTGTAAATGTTACTAAACTTTTAGTTTAAATTAAAGATTAAACACATATTTCTCCTCTCAAGTATGACTGTTCTCTTTTCTAATTTTTATGACATACGTGCAGGTCCCTAGTTGCTTGCTCTTTTTTTTTTCTAACACTATTTCTTTTATATATTTCTGATCTTTACTGGACAGTGCTGCTCATTGTTATATTGCACTTGAAGCCTTTAAAACAAATATTTTACAAAATTAATAAATTATATTTACAAAGTCACTTACTGGATAAATGGTTTGGGAAAATAATATATTTGAAGTGATCGCTGCACTTCTGTTATTTATTTTTACATTGTGTGCACCATTCTATGATTTATTTTACTTTGTTTTTCTAAGAAGCTATGTGTGGAAGCACGTTGGGAGAGGGAGTTTCACAGTGTGTGTACAAAGAGTATGTGTACAGTTTTTCTTGTATGTAAAAAGGTGTAAGCAGTGACAATGTGTCTATATGTAGAGTGTAGATACAGTATCTATGCAGCGTGTGTGTGTGTGTGTGTGTGTGTGCATAGTTTCTCTGTGTCTCTCAAAGGTTGGATCTTCCTAACCACGGGGAAGTATAGGTGGTAGTATTGGCTACAATAAACACTTGGCAAAGATATGAATAGTTTTACTTTCACCCATGAAGATGAACTTCTTCTTGGAATAAGTCAATTTTACTCACGAACACTGTGAGTTGTGCCTGAAAGAAGTGTGTATCACGTAACTGCTCATATGTAGACAGAATTGAAATATGACTGAGGATATGGTTTGAGCGGACTACGGAAGATAGAATTTGAGCCATAATCAGTTCCTAGATTGAAAGGCAGCTCTGTCAAGAGATGTGTGTCAGGACCTCTCTCAATCCCACAGGACACTGAGGCCCTTGCTGGGGGCTACTGGTCTTTGAATAGAGGACAATACAAAAGAGCAGGTGATATTAACTCTCAGGCAGGGTCATAAGCTGTCATTGTTGAGGTGATTGTTTTTCTCTGGAGTGCATGCAGTTTGGACACACAATCATTAGTATAGCAGCACCAAGCTGCTTTATATAACACCACATAAGAAGTGAGGAGCTAATTTGCAAAAGGTTTGTTTGTGTATAACAGGTGTTATCTCAATTTTTAGCAGTTTTTAATGAATAAACCTTAACATGCTATTCACTTTTTACCCTAAAAATGCCCGTTGGTAACCAAGAACTTTGTTGAGTTACTGTTCCCTCTGGATTTGGATTGTAAAACATTCATGACAATTAACACAATCAGATAGCCAATCTTAATACTCTGTCTGTATTACCCAGTATTGTTGTATTGCTGTGTTTGTTCCCAATTAAAAATCGCTACGAAATTTGCTGGTGCTATATAAATAAATGATGATAATGATTAGTGATGCACGGGCCCCTAGGATTCTGCACCAATGAACACTGACCAGGATAAAGGTAAGTGGGGTATGGAGGCATGCAGTCTCTGTGCTGCAAAGGATGTCTTAATGGTGCGAAGGAGTATCTGTGCAAGGAGGAATCTGTGCAAGAGGAAGATATTTGTGTATTAGGGGTCTCTGTGCAATGGTAGAGGTCTCTGTGCAATGGTAGGGGTCTCTGTGCAATGGTAGGGGTCTCTTTGCAAGAAAAGATCTGTGGAAGAGGTAGGTCTCATTGCAAGTGAGATACATCTGTGCTAGGGGGTTGTATTTGCGCAATGGCCTCAGTTTAGGGAGGCCTTGTCTTAGATTTTACCATCGGGCCATTGAATGTCCCAGCTACATCACTAGTGCAGGCACTTCCTGGCTCACCTTTGTGTGGGGAGGAATTGACAAACACAAACACCTTCTGTGTGGTGTTGCTGGCTATCTATGCTTCCATCACACAAGAAGCACCTGCAATCAGTACAAGTGAAGAGATAGGAGCTTCTTATTCACCAGCCAATTATATAGTTTATTTTAACACAAGCTCTCTAAAGTTCCAAAGAGAAGATGTGAAGAACTGTCATACTCCAACCATGCAGGAGAAGAGAAAAATAGTACTAGGCACACTGTAATAATTTCAGCTGTCCTTCATTCCCACGGCTCTAGTTCATTTTAACCCCAGCCCTACAATGCTCAAGGGGAGTCTAATGAGAACAACCAACTCTGGTTTTGCTATGGTAGAAAGACCACTCAAGACAGACCTAAGCCCCCTCCAAAGTCTAGTTTGAGGGCTGTTATGACTATTCCCATCCCCTTGCACAATACAGGCCCAATTTCCTGTTCTGTATTTAGATTGGTTGCTGTCCTAGACATAGTTTGTAACTAATTCATAAAAAATAAACTGAACACAAATTGGCCCTTTGACACCTCCAAAACACACTCCTCCATTATATTTCTTGGGATGGGGGGGAGGGAGGGGGGGGGAGGTGATTGGAATAGAAAAAGCAAAAACAGGAAAATGAAAGATAAATCAATATCTACTCTGCCCCTTGGGTTTGATATGATTAGATATACAGTAAATATAGCTCTACCAATAACCCAATGTTTATGGTAAATATAGCCTTCTCAAATCACGTTAATGATATATTGTAGATATAGGCCTTCCAGTTCACAACATTAATGATTAGATAAATGTTAATATAGCCCTGCCAAATCACCACATTAATGGTTACAGTGTTGTCCTTGGAAAATTTTGCCAGGTGGGTGGCATTAAGAAGTAGCCGGGTTCTATAAAAGTTTGCGCAAGTCCTTGAACCCCACTTGACTTCCCTGTTTAATCACATTTTAGAAGGTGCCTCTTTCGACCCTTTCACCACTCAAGCTGTTATTGTAGTGATCCCAAAACCAGGGAAAGACCACACCTTATGCACCAGTTATAGACCCATATCGCTTCTTAACGTTAATCTGAAGCTCTATGCCAAAATATTAGCCAATAGATTAAACCCACTCCTGCCTTCCCTTATTCATTTTGACCAGGTCGGTTTCATACCTGGAAGACAAGCACCGGACAATACCAGGAGGACCATCGACTTAATTCACTCTATTCATGTGGGTAAAATTTCCTCCCTGATTATGGCCTTAAACGCTGAAAAAGCATTTGACCGTATTTCCTGGTCATTTATGGGCGGAGTCCTTGAGTCGATGGGCTTCTCTGGCAGATTCCTGAGTGGCATATTGGCTTTATATAGATCCCCTTCGGCCACTTTTTCAGTTAATGGCATTACATCAACACCATTTGGAATCTCAAACGGCACTCGTCAGGGGTGCCCCCTCTCACCACTCATTTTTGCCCTCATGATAGAACCGCTGGCTGTCAGAATTCGTGCTAATCAACAGATTTCGGGTATTAAGGTGGGCTCTATGGAGCACAAGTTGGCCCTATACGCTGACGACGTTTAACTCACTGTGGCCAACCCAACCACTTCTCTGCCCTCTCTTTTGACCGAATTGGATTTCTATAGTTATTTTTCTGGCTATAAGATCAATGCAGATAAAACTGAGGTCTTAGACTTCTATATACCCAGACCTGAAAAGCCTCATTTGGAACAAATTTTTCCTTTTAAATGGCATCTCCAAAAAATAAAATACCTCGGAGTCTATATTACTAAACGATACCACCAACTCTTTCAAGCCAACTTTCCCCGCCTGCTTACTCAAGCAAAGTCTGACCTACACACATGGTCCCGGTGTCTGATCTCATGGTTAGGTCGAATCAAGACAATTAAAATGAATATTCTCCCTAGATTTCTCTACTTATTCCAGACCGTTCCTATCTTCGTCCCTTCCTACGTATTTAAATTTCTCCAATTCATAACCTCCAGATTTATCTGGTCAGGTAGGCGTCCTCGAGTTCGCCTGAAGGTTCTGCAGAGGTCCTCATGGGGTGGCGGCCTAGGTATCCCTAATTTTAAACGTTACTATCTTTCCGCTCACCTTGCTCAGTGTGTCATATGGTGTTGCTCCAACTCCCCTAGAATATGGATCCACATTGAGGCCGAAGATTTGGGTTTGTTGTCCCCTGCATCTCTCTTATGGCTCCCAAGACTCAGTCGACCAAAACGAGTCTCGCTTCATCCTGTGGTTTCTCATTCTTTGACAATCTGGGATTCGGTTTCTCAGAAATTCGCTCAGTCTTCCCCAATTACACCATTATTTAACTCTCCAGACTTTCCCCCTGGCCTCAAGCCTACTGCATTTTATCCATGGCACTCTCAAGGTGTCAGTTTTCTGAATGATCTTGCCGGCACTGATACTTTCCCTCAATTCTCTGATCTTCAGCAAATATTTACGATCCCTACTAAACTTTTTTATCAATACTTACAAATCCGTAACTTCCATAACACAGTTAAACGCCCCACTCACTTCCTTTGAGTACCTTTGCCTCCGTCAATCATCTACGGCTGGCCTAATATCTACCCTTTATTCTGAACTCTCCTTGGACACAATAGATCAGAGAGACCCCCATGAATTGGCCTGGGAAAGGGACATTGGGGAAACTCTTGACCCCGATGATTGGAGTGAAATTCGTGAGAATGCTGCTTCTAGTTCCATATGTGTAAAAATCAAAGAAAATGTCTACAAAGTTTTATAGCGATGGTACTATGTGCCAACTCGCCTTAAAAAGATGTTACCTGACACTTCTGACCGCTGTTGGAGAAACTGCTCCCTGGAAGGGACATTCATCCACATTTGGTGGAAGTGTCCAAAGATGACTAACTTCTGGCTTGATATGAATAATTTGATAAATGCAGTACTTCAGATTTCTGTAACTTTGGAGCCTAAATTTTTTCTCCTGCCACTAGGGATCCCTGGGGCTAGACGCCATCAAAATAAACTCATTCGACACATTCTAACAGCGGCCACATGTCAACTTGCAGCGGACTGGAAACAGCCTAATTCTCCCTCTATTCAATCTATAATCAACCGAGTTTGGCATATACAGCGTATGGAATTTATGACCAGCATTCTTAACAACTCCTCCAAATCCTTTAACAAAATTTGGTCTCCTTGGTTAGCCTTTTTCAACTTTTGCTCTCCCTTTTAACTATCAGCGACTTACTTGCTCCCCCTGTCTTATCTCTTAATAAACACAAGCCCTCCATTCAATTTCTTTCTTTTTCTTTTTTCCCTTTCTCTCCTCACGGCTCTAGCCACGCCGTCTCTATTTCCCTCCCTCCTTCCTATCTTCTCCCTCACTTCTTATACAAAATTCGGAGTCAAACGATACCGACATAATGGTGCTATTGTCTTATTTCTATTCTTTAGTTGTCGTTTTTTTCTTAATATTGCATATTTTACATTGTGGACATACACTGTATCAATACCACTGTTGATTTTTTGTTGCTTCTTTGTTTATATCGTTTTGATTCTCCAAAATAAACAATTAAAAAAAAAAAAAAAAAAAAGAAGTAGCCGGGTGGGGGCAGTTTTAATTCATTGTAGTAATATTGAAAAATGTTGGAGGTTATTGCTTGCACCTGCCAGGACTGGTCAGACTGGTGGTCAGTGGTCTAACACACACTGCTGACTGCAGTCCTCACAAAGTGCCTGTTATAATAGGAGTGGAGTTAAATTGTGCCTTTAAGTGAAGGAAAATTAGTCTCGGAGTTTAAAGTAATGTCATTCCCTGCTGTCTGCATGTTAAAGCCTCAGAATTATTTTAAGTCATTTTTTTAAACAGTTGATATGGACACTGTCAGGGATCCCACGCTGCGCACTGAAAATGACGGGGTTACTTATGTCGGACTTTCCATCATCGGAGATATGAGTATCAACGCTAATATAGACTTTGCAAATATCTCAAATTGCATTTCAACAAAAATGACAAATATGTTGAAATGCAATTAAAATTATGGGCAATTCAAAAATAAGCGCTGAACATAGTGAAAACACCTATTTTGATTGGCAAACATGATATAAGTACTGAGCATATTAATGCAATTAATGTAGTTCCTAAATCTGTTGCTGCTGAATTATGTATTAAGCATTTGTGCACACTTAGGAACAGCAGGTAACTGCTGTTTACGTTTTGATGCTGCAGTGTTGTTGTCAGCCTGGGTGTGATCACATGACTTCACTCACCTGTAGCTCAATCTAACACCTGCCCTGATTGGCTACCACTGCTTTAAATCCCTATCAGGTCTGTCTGTGTGTGTATGTTAGGAATTTAGACTGTAAGCTCCAATGGGGCAGGGACTGATGTGAGTGAGTTCTCTGTACAGCGCTGCGGAATCAGTGGCGCTATATAAATAAATGGTGATGATGATGAACCATCGCCAGTTATAGCGTTCACACGCTTGATTCTCTGTGCTCCTGTTCCTGAGAATATTCTGATCCTGTCTGATATTCAGTTTTTACCTTTGCCCGTGACCTGACCGCTGCATGGATTGACCCTTTGCCTATTGCTTGCCTTTTGTCTGTGAGACCACTTCCCAGTCGCAGGACTGTTGTGTCTGATTTCGACTCCATTGAACTCACCTGTGTCAGCTGTGTTTCACCATCCAGATTTACAGATCAATCTTGCTCAAGCACCTTCCCTTGCACTGTGTTGCTCTCCAGCTCCATCCTCTACTCTACAATGCCAAACTCTTATACTGGTGGAGGTTAGTACTACATCCTATTGCAACTCAGTATTACTGCATAATCTGGTCCAGGTGCATCCTGCATCCCTGTTCCATAGAGATCTCTGCTCAACATCCCACTGCCATGTCCTCTGTGGTGCCTACCTACATAAATTAAGTTTCCACTATTTGAGATTAAGTCACGGGGACAACCAAGTACCAGCGAACATATCTGGTTCTATGGAAAAGGGGGTTGCTAAAGGTGAAGCACTTGTCAACAAAAGGTTCTGATAACTTAACTTTTAGGGTGATTTGTGACACACACACACAGCAATTTGAATGGATACTTTGGACATTTTAGATCTAATCGACCCTGAAACTCTGCACGCGTGGGGTTAAAATGACCAATGATCTTGATCAACATCTGGGCTGATGATGATAAAAGAGCAGTAAACCACTCCAAGGCTGTAAGCGAATCCGCGTTTGATTCACAACCATGGCCTTATCTGTGTGGAGTTTGTATGTTTTCTCCATGTTTGCGTGGGTTTCCTCCAGGTGCTCCGGTTTCCTCCCACACTCCCAAAACATACTAGTAGGTTAATTGGCTGCTATCAAAATTGACCCTAGTCTCTCTCTGTCTGTGTGTGTGTGTGTGTGTGTGTGTGTGTTAGGGAATTTAGACTGTAAGCTCCAATGGGGCAGGGACTGATGTGAATGAGTTCTCTGTACAGCGCTGCGGAATCAGTGGTGCTATATAAATAAATGGTGATTATGATGATGAAGCAATAGAGGTAAAAACATACCTTTCATACCAGGGTGGGTGCCCACTCTTCCGGGAGCACAGAAGGACTCCCCAAAATTCAGGAGCAGTACTTGCATACTTGCCTACTCAATTCCCAGTCAGTAGGCAAGTATGGGTAAAAGAGATTAACAGTGGTAATATACCTAAGCACTGGTCTAAAACTCTTGCACATTTCAGAGCAAGATGATGCTTTACAATAGAGACTAAAATATTTAGGAGGGTGGGTCCCTTCACTGGTTAGAAGAAAAGAAGCCTCTCTTGCAAAAGAGAAAATTACTCGGTCAAACAATTGCTGTACAAATTAGAAAACATACATAAAAAAAGAAAACCAAGAAAAAAATTCAATAACTGAAATCCGCCATGACATAACGTCATCAGCCAATTGCACTAACTGAGAGTAAACTGAGCTGTCCAACTAGGACACCACGGTTAGTGTATAAATTAGACAGTCGTGCAGCATTCAGGTCAAGGTACATCATATGTCTGTGTATGAGCAGCAGAAATTTAGCAGATGTTACAGAAAAGTATTGACTATACAACATAAATCATTTACGCAATTGAGATTATCTTCTTAGCTGGTGATCGCTGGGTATTTAACAGGATGTCATCTTAGAGACTTGTCTCCTGTAAGAACTCCTTAACACAGGGATTATATGCTTGGCCTGTGTGCATTCTGCTGTTCTCTCCTGGGAGCCATTTTATGATTTGGACATCTACATACAAGATTACAGTTGAAACGAAGACATTCCATAAAACAGTAGATGTCAACAGCTACATATTAGTAACTAGCAACCACTACCCAAACTAGCTTTCAAACATACGAACAGGACAATGTAAGAGAGTCATGTAGAATTGTTCTAAATTAGAACATTATGTAGAACAGGGTAGAAATTGAAGGTTCAATTATTTGAAAAGTCTTGCAATTGGATGGAGGTTTTAATAAAGTAAATGAACGAATAGAAGTCTTTACTCACTTATAAGGATTAAAGACCAGACAAAATTCAACAGGATAAAGTATATTTCATCACACAATTCTCAAATTCATCCCATAAAATCCACAAAAAAAAACCAAAAACCCAACTGACAAGTCCTCTTGAATTAAGCTGGGTACACACAGGCCCGGCGCTCCCATTAGGCAATGTTAGGCAGTTCTGAAGGGCGCCACAGGATTAATAAAGCAGATATACTTTATATTGTAAAACTGTGCGGCGACCGCGGGCATACCTTCCACGGCCGCCGCACAGCTATGGATCACCATCGCCGCAACGGCCCCCTCCAACAGCTGATGGGGCGGGCGCACCTCCGTCTCCTTCACTCCCCCTCCCCTCACTGACTGTCGGGCGTGACACCATCAGGGCCCGACAGTGTCAGTCAGTGAGGGACGGGACCCTGCAGAGAGGAGCAGCGTTATGGAGTTTAAGGTAAGGAAAGTGGTGGATTTATTTTTTGGGGGGGCGGATATTTTGGGGGGTGGGTGGCGGATTTATTTGGGGGGGGGGGCGGATTTCAAAATTGCGCCTAGGGCGCCGGGGATCCTAGCACCGGGTCTGGGTACACACTACAGAAAATTTTCCCCAATGTAATATCTTTTAATGATTTACCAACAACAGGAAAGTCCCAATTAGCATGCCGATTCATGTGTACACACTATAGTCATTGTACACGATTACCTTCAGATCTGTGCCCGTCAAAAACTGCATGATATTGTGTCAAGAAGGATGTCCTTGGTGTCTTCAAAGAAAAAACATAGGTGTTAAAGCACCTTTTTTTGGCACCCATTCATGTGAAAGAAGAGGTGCTTTAGGGGTATTTTAGGAGCCTCTAGGAAACTGTCCCAAAAAAAAGCCCTTGGGAGATAGAGTCCTGTAGAGTCACACTCACTAGGAGGCAGTTACACTTGACTGCATTATACATATTTTAATGCTGTTATATAACCAGCATAAAACACCTGTACAGTAAGTGAAGAAATTCAGAAGTTAATTTGGGGCAGCACTCAATACACAGATCCCAACAATGAAAGAAAGGGTCAGAAACGTATCTTGAAGCTCAAACGGGAAAAAATCCTTGAGCGCACCAGTTAATCGTCAGAGAAAAGATACGTATCAAAGTCCACAGTAGCCACCAGTGAGGCTGGGGATCCCGACTCTTGCGCCAGGATACACAGGAGGCAGTGATCTCCACTCGCACACAGGGAGATGACAGCATGTTGAACGATGCCTTGTAGCCTCCCATGGCTGTACAGGAGAGAGCCTGCTCTCGCTGCAAGTACCCTTGCAGCACCTCTAGATCCCCGGACACCAGCTCCTCCAGTGACAGGTGATGTCAAATCCTGCTGCTTGATACTTATAGCTTAAATTGTCCTTCCAATTCAGCAGAGTGCATACACAATGCAGAATTGGAACGACATTGTGCCATCGCTAAATGAGATTTTTAGTTCAGTTTAAAAATCTCGTTCAATGATACAATAGTCATTGGAACGATAATCATTTATTATTGCAGGATACTGCTAACCACAACCTCATTCCTCCAAAGTCACACCCACATCCTGAAAAGTGATGCTCTACTGCGATCTGAAAATACACCTTCCAACAGGACTGTCCACTGTCTCATCCAAAATGGGTATGGATTGATTGGATCTTGGTGCAGTGTCAGCAGATTGGGGCACAATATTTTATCCCATGGCCATCAGGGTGCGTTGGGCAGGTATGCCCAACGCTATACGCCCATGCCCAATGTGAGAGCTACATGCCCATGCCCAACATAAGAGGAGCCGTCACTTTTTAGTTCACTCGGTTAATGCCTTCTGCTCTGCCCAGGAGGGAGCATAGAAAATCAAAGAACTGAATGTAAATATCCTGTTTCTGGATGTGTTACCACTGCTCTGCCTTGCAAGGGTTCATAATGACGGAATCAACTTGGAAGCGAGAGAGCAAAGCAAAACTGATTTATTAATTTTTAAATACACATGAATAGTGCAAAACACACTATGCAAAAATCAAAAGTCCACCTTAATTTGTCAGTAAAATAAATCTATGCAACATATACAGAAGAACCCCAATGCTGTTAACAGAGAGCAGAATTTATCTAGTCGCCTCTACGCTAGTGGCAACAGGTGCTAGCATTGGGCATCTAGAAAATAATAACATAGCAAAATTAACCTTTTCATGACATCACTCTGGTTCCTGTTCAGTCTTACGGGCTCACACAAATTAAATTTTAAACCAGGTCTCCTATGCTTGCTTCCAACAAATAAATATTGCATGTATTTCTAAAAATAGGTACACAGAGCTCTGTCTTCAGGCGCACAAAGAGCCACTTGCAATGTCACTAGTCATTGCCACACTGAGAATTATTTCTGAACTGGAGAATAGAGGTTATTTTTCAATGATTCCAAAGTACTTGCTGCATCAACTACAGTTATGGTTATCCAATCAGCCATGTACTTCTCCACACATATGTAACACACATGCATGGATTTATTGTAATTGCCATGCATGTGGCAAACCTGCTTACAGCATGTAGATGACCTAACTGCAGTGCGACCAAGCAGCATTAATATTTTATGCCTGTCTGGATTTAGATGGCTGATCTAGTAACCCTAAATACAATAAAACACAGATTAATCCCCATCTAGCTTGTAGCTGATCTGACCGGGCAACACTAAAGCTGGTAACTATGACCTGTTTGGCTTAGGTCATAGTTATCTACTCTCCTGGAATGTCTGGAGTTTTTGATTATTAGAAGACCTCCTGGAGGAGTAGGGAATTCTCCCAGAAGACCGCTCACCAGCCTGCAAAGTGGGTATGGTCAGGGTTCACAGGAAGTACCCATTTGAAGTACGCGGGCACCTGATAAGCAGTTTTAATTTAAAATACTTGGATGGATGTCTTTTTTTTTTTTTTTTTGCCTTCTGTGGATTACATCGATTTTTTAGTCTTTTGGTATAATAACTAAATAAGACAACAATATTATACTAAAATAAGACAACAATACAACAATAATATTAGTCCTGCTGTGAGCTTTATAATCTTGCCACACCCTTATGATCAAGAACATTTCAGGAACTTGTGGTGTTTCCTACATAATAAACCTTGGGTAAGCACTTTGTAATATTTGCTATCCATCAGTCCTAGTATGCCTGCTGCAGCGGAGAGGTGTAATTACTGGCTGGGAGTCCTGCAAGCCAGCCGCTCTGTTTAGCATATCCCCGGGGTACTTGCACTGAGACAGCGTGTGCAGCGAGTTTCATTTACATTTGAACGAAATGGAAGCGAATGCAGTGACCCAGAGCTGGAAACACACATATACAAAGGTTAAAGAAATACAGGAATGGAATCTATTATTATAACCAATGCTCATTTTATGACCCTTCCTAATACAAAAGCTGGGTAATTATACTTCAGGTCAGTCTCATGCATTTTTCTTTAGAGATTATTGTTTGTTTAGTACAGATTTCATGACCATATTCTAGAAGACTCGTGCTTGGTGTAATGCCACATATTGGCTATAGTAACCCTGGGTCTATGGAATGTAAGGACTTATGGCTGGTCATTGATGCATAGTTACGAAGAAACCCACTACTACAATATTAGAGTGAAGTTGAGGCTCACATTCACACTTTGTTAACATGGCTTTGTCATTTTAAAGCTGATTTAAGAGTCCACTGACTCTTTCATTCACAGAAGGTATGTTTACAGATCTTTGGATTTTCTCATTTAAAGGACCAATAAACAGTCAAAAAATGTTTCCTCTCTCCCTTACATCACAATAAATATGTCCCAACCTCCCCAATGTGCAAGATTCCAGTCACAAGGGGGGTGGTGAGAGTTGTGACCACCACATAGAGCCCCTTTGACGGAGTATTAAATATTAGCCACATGAGAAACACACTGTTCTGCATTTGACTTTTGTGATGCAGAGGTCATGATTCCCACCAGCCCTTTCCAACCTGTGGTCAGCCTATGTAGCACTGGTATGCACAGCTAATGGAACTACTGCTGTGGGGTAACATGCTCTTAAAAAAAACATTTACTCGTCCTTTAAGAGTATGGGAGTAGTGTTGATATATCTAGTGTTGTGCCACCTGCTGATCCATCCTTGTTAACCTATTATAATAAATAAAATGTGAATAATACATATATATGAGTATGTTTGAAAACCAGTTAGTGTTTTATTTATACTTAAGTTATAGTTCATGCATAATTCCTGGCATATTGTAAGAATTTTCCACTGTTACCATCAAATTCTTGTGACACATCCATGCAAGTATGTGACATAACATGATGTCCTGACACACTTGTTGGGAATAACTGATATAGGACATAAAAGGTTTATTTCCTTTTTTCAAATCAGAATAAGTCACCAAATAATATTAATTTTTCTTAGAAGAATAATCACTTGCAGTCACCAAAGACTGACATTGGAAACCTAACGCAATTGTAGGAATAGATTTGAATAGGTCTCTTACACTGGCATAGTTATGTTTTTGGTATACCTCCCAACATTTAAATGTTAACGGGGTGACCCCCGAAAGTGAACGTGACTGTGTCAAGTATACTGCCTGCCTTGTGCATCTGAAGTTCTATGCCACTCCCCAGCATACAGGGCAATACACCAAGGGAGATGTGTATGACTGCAGCACAGGGCAATACACCAGGGGTAGATGTGTATGAATGCAACACAGGGCAATACACCAGGGGCAGATGTGTATGAATGCAACATAGGGCAATACACCAAGGGAGATGTGTATGACTGCAGCACAGGGCAACACACCAGGGGTAGATGTGTATGAATGCAACACAGGGCAATACACCAGGGGCAGATGTGTATGAATGCAACACAGGGCAATACACCAGGGGCAGATGTGTATGAATGCAACATAGGGCAATACACCAAGGGAGATGTGTATGACTGCAGCACACGGCAATACACCAGGGGCAGATGTGTATGAATGCAACATAGGGCAATACACCAGGGGTAGATGTGTATGAATGCAACACAGGGCAATACACCAGGGGCAGATGTGTATGAATGCAACATAGGGCAATACACCAATGGAGATGTGTATAAATGCAACACAGGGCAACACACCAGGGGCAGATGTGTATGACCACAACACGACAACAAACCACAAGCCCATGCATATGTAGACTAGCCAATAACTATTGACAAGAAATGTTTCCCCTGATTTCAAAACTAGGATGAGAAATTATACTTTAGGATTGTCAATCTAACCAAATGTGTCTACAATCACATTAAATTTGCTGGTAATGCTTCTGTGTACTGCAATGATCTTATGGAGCTCGCTGTATATTGGGTGTGCAGCTTTCTATCATTATGCAATTTGACCCTTCATGGCTCTTTTTGTACCTATTCCCTAAGTGCTTTGCTGTCCATTGGCTCATTTAATGAGGTTTCTAGGGTACACCTTTTTCATTTAAACAAAGCTTGTCCAACGATAATAGCTTTTGGGAAAAAAGTAGCAAAGGATACTCAAAAGGTTTCACAGACAGAGGTCTTTCTTCTGGAATGAAAGGTGCTTATCTCAAGACTCACTAAAGAAAACAAAACACAACCAAACCTTTTAAGGGAACATGTTAAAGGATAGTTTCACAATAACCAGTGTTCTGCTGCTGTCACCATGTGAATAGACCTAAAAGTAGTGATAATACATTCCTATTCAGGAACACATTTACATTATGGAAATGTAGTCCTGCTACAAGCGTCCAATGCTTTGCTGATATGTGCGGAGCTGGGTCTTGGTTTGTTATATTGTAAAACCCTAGTTACATACAGTACTTAGCATAAAGAAACTGTCATATGTTTCAAGACCAGATCTCCCGCACAACTTTGGGTTTGCAGAGTAAATGTTGTCTTGAGTTACCCAATTGGGGAGAAGTGAACTTATGTCCAGTGTAAAGGAAACTGAAGTGTAGCAGTTAGAAGGCCCAGACCCAGTGCTGCTGGCTACAGAGATAGCAGATGATGTTACAGAGATGGATTACAAATGTCTTTCTCAAAAATAAGTAATCTGGTTATAAACCATCCCACAGCAACAATGTCCACACCTGCTGCGATCTGGCCAATTGGCACAGCCCTGAAAATATAATTGATGAACAATCAGTGACCAACTTGGACATGTCCTGTTGTTCAGCATTCACAATAAGATGCTGGAATGTAATGTAACCATAAGCACCTTCAGTTCTGACTCAGATCACCCACAAATGTGGTGGAGGGATCTTCTTTTGACCTAAAATTTTAAATTACTCAACCTACGCAACTGGATTTTAAATGGATGTGGCAATCACTGGAAATTCCCATACACTAAAATAATTGATTAATTCAGACAGTCCAATTAATCACAATGAGCAACTTAAATAACAACATGTGTAACCCGAATCCCCAAAACTCTGACTAGCATTTTGGCCGAGTAATTCACCGTTTTATATCACAGTTGTCCTTACCACTTAATACAGTGCTAGAGCTGCACTTACTATAGAGACCATAACTTATTTGGCTGAATCATCTGAAAATTCTTCCCTTCAACAACTGGATTATATTGCCTAAAAGTGCTAATGGTTCTCAATTAATAGTTTATAGCAGATACTTCGCTCTAGGGCATGTACTGTTTTATTTTCTTGTTATATTCATCTATGCAAAATATTAAGGGGTGAGTGTATGGGAATCTTCTTGTTAAAGAACTTCTGGTTTCAATGATGGTAATAGTAAGTCTGTTAATCATCGTTCAGTACAGTTGCCATTGTATGAATTATCTTCTAAATATTACTTTTATCTCATGCCAGAGCTCCTACTATTTTACAAATGTCAGACATAATTGGAGCAAGTATATTATGTCACTGGGGGTGTAGCTAGGTTCTGAAATGACCAAAACAATGACAATGAACAGGTAAAGAGCTGACACACACATATCCTTCCGTTTGCTCATAGGTTGTATACAGGAGTTACATAAAATTGTTCCTAGCATACACTTATATTTGAAATTACAGCCCCTTGAAACTGTCAGATATGCAGAAATGTAATATGCTAATATCTAAGAGCTCATCCACACATACTTTTTGTGTCTGAGGGTAAGAGGCTTTTAAAGGAATTTTCTACACCTCTAAACCACTACTAGTAAACAGCAATTAAAACTTTTGCTTGTAGATTTGTAACAATCGTGGTCACATTTGCATAGACAAAGGCTGCCCAGGAGTCCCAGGCTATATCTCCCTTATCACTGATAGGCTAGGAATCTAGTGTCAGGACCAGGAACCAGCCAATATCTCCCTGGCCTTAGATCTGTTATACAAGGTTCACAGTGGACACTGCATGTATAACAATGCAGAAGTGCTGACATGATTGGGTGGTAATCATCCACAATTTGCACTGAGGCTCTAGGGCATCTATGCCACTGCTTTGTGCACTGTTGTCTGTGTGGGCAAAATACACTACATTGAATTTCTTTTTCTTGCTGACATTTTTTAGCTTAGATAAAAACTGCAAATGGCTAACATATTTTGGCATATTACTTTTTTAATACATTACTTATTTTTGCAGTTTTCTTTTTTTTAAAACTGATTAAAATAAAGTGCTGGTGTGTGTAAGGCCTTAACGAGACAACAATTAGTAATTTTGAGTATTTCCAAATATTATATACCCAGTCTGCATATCCTCCGTAATGTTTAAAGGATCTATCACATTTAATAGTACACAGTACTCCACAGAGGATTAAATAGCACAGAACCAAGACTATGTTAGGAAATCTGCACAAAAAGGCAGTTCTTTTGCTATATGTGTTATAGTCACAAAAACATTAGCAGCAGAAATCAGAAAGATTAACTGATTCCTCCTAATTGAATAGGTAAAGTCAATATGTATGTAAAATAGGAGCAGGTGGACTATGCTGGATTTCGAGCAATAAATGTATGGCTACAAGCGTCCGTGGTCCAGCCATGCATACTTCATGTCAAGTTGGCCAGCTTATAAACAAACAGGTCTAGGTGGTAATCCTGTGTCTGCCGGCAAGGTATACAGCACAGTTGTGGCGCCTTAAGACAAATACCGTTTCAGGCAGTACGAACATCATAAATGGAAAACAATGTGAATGAACCATCGCCAGCTATAAATATTCTGTGGTTTGTACTTCACTGGTAATCATGTCGATAGCATAAGATCAGTGGAGAGTATGCAACAAATACCTGTAAGAATGCAACTAAAGTTCTTCCAGAGTAGGAGCTTCTTTGGATGGGCTCTTCACCTTCCTGTATCATTTCAAGCAATATATATATATATATATACATATACACACATGAAAGTGTTGCCATTAATATTCATTGTGCTACACTAACACGGTTTCCTGATTTTGTGGCAATATACAGATTATTACTTCTGTATTTGCCATTAACCTCCTATGTTGCAGCTTCCTATAAAGCCAGGTTCCAGTATGCGTAAACTTTACATCTGTGTCTGGACATTAAGAAGATTATGAAGTATGCTCATTTATATTATTAAGTCACACATAGTTTTATTAAATGCCCAATGGATTTTAAATGCTGCCAGTTGGTCCATTAGGCCAGAGATAACAGTACCGTGAGTATTGTAGATATGTTCCTCCATAGGGCTGCATCTCACTATTCTAAGGTCCACTGAAGCTGCATTCGCCATCAGATGAACATAGTGCAACTGTCTGTATTTATCATACTGCTGGATATAAGGGAATGAACACTTGGGCCACTATAGGGATATAAATAAGGATGATAATACCAGTATGGAGAAATAAAATCAGACATTACACAAATACAATACAGCTTTAAAATGACAAACCATTAAGGGTAAGTACATGGGCCATAAAAGAGCAATGAGTGTAACATGAAGCTGCTATCACTCGTATATCCCACACATTCACTGAAATCATTTCTGAGCCAGTGTGAGAGTCAAGTTTTATTGCTTTTGTCTGCGTCTCTAGATGCAACTACAAGGTCCGTCTGCTTAGTATCAATACTATTGATCATTATGTACATTGTTTTAATGGCGCTAGTAATGACTGGTGGGAGACATCAGACAGAGATCTTTCACAAATTAGTGCACTGCGTTTTGTAGTACTAGCGTAGGTATTGCCAGAAGACTTAAATGATTTTACAAGATTAACGTATCGAAATTCAAGGTTAAAGACTAACACAACCTATAGCTTTCTCTGAGGTCTCATTTCTAGCTCTATAAAACAGGGACAATGCTTTATAAGAGCCACCTGTGTTGCTGGAGGTAATTGGTAGGTGGATTAGGGAATTCTGTCCTTACACCTTGTTTTCTCAAATTGACATGGAGTGCCTATGATTACTGCCTGCTCATAGCTCTGTGTGTATTAAAGTACAATATGCCTCCACCAGCAGCAGCAGGGCACTCTTGTGTTTCTGCTAGTAAGGGGAAGTGGTGGCTTTTCAGTGCATAACTCATTTAAAGTGGGACCATTACAATTAAAAAGCAGATTACATCATACTTGTCAACATTCGGCAAGTGTATTCCGGGAAAGGGGCGTGACTAGAGGGCGGGAGGGGGCAGGGCGGAGCCAAACGTGTCATTTTGGCCCGTGTCATTTGGCTGATTCACCGCAAATCGCATCATTTAGGCTAGGCAGGTTCAGGATGCGGGAGACTTGCCTGCTCTCCCAGGAGTCTGTGAGACCGACCCCAACTTCGGGAGTCTCCTGGACATTCCGGGAGAGTTGGCAAGTATGGATTACATAGTAGCTTGCAGTTGGTGCAGCCGAGAGTGGGCAAGTACCTGGTGAAGGTACAGAAGCCTGTCAGTAGCTGAGAGACATAGCTGTAGTATAGAGGCAGACATCATCATCATTTATTTATATAGCGCCACTGATTCCGCAGCACTGTACAGAGAACTCATTCACATCAGTCCCTGCCCAATGGAGCTCACAGTCTAAATTTCCTAACACACACACACACACACACATATACACACACAGACTTGGGTCAATTTCATAGCAGCCAATTAACCTACTAGTATGGTTTTGGCGTGTGGGAGGAAACCGTAGCACCCGGAGGAAACCCACGCAATCACGGGGAGAACATACAAACTCCACACAGATAAAGCCATGGTTGGGAATTGAACTCATGACCCCAGTGCTGTGAGGCAGAAGTGCTAACCGCTTAGCCACAGACAGAGTTCTGTAATTGGGAAGCAGAGGCTGGTGATGGAGAAAAAAAAGATGTATATGTGTGAGTGTGTGTATGTGTGTGTGTAGCTGTGTAAGTTGTCAGTAAGGTGTGTGTACCACTAGTAAAGTTTATGTGTATAATGAGTCAGTAGTAGAGGCATGACTAACACAAGTAAAGTGCAATTGAAATGCGTCAGTAAAACGCGCAGTCAGTAAAGCATATCTACCAACTACAAAATTGTACTGAAAAAGGCCACGTCCCAGATCCTCCCAAACCACAACCTAACTGCTGAGCTACACCCATTGCAGGGACGAATATCCCCTTTCAGGCAGGTCACGCACATGTACAGATTGCTGTGTCCACACACATAACACTGTTACACTACTATACACTATATTTACACACGTTACATTGTTAGTACCACACAACATGTTATACCATCATACATGACAACAAGAAAACACATATTACACTATCATACAACACTGTACTATATGGCTGGGGAAATAAAGGTAAAATGAAAGATGCAACACTATATACTACACTTTTATTGCTTCAAAAATAACTAGTGCAGAGCTGGGCTTTAATGTCACAGCCCAGAACCAGACTGCAAGAGGAGACGACACCACCCTGTGCCCTGTTTCACACAAGGTAAGAAGCATGGGGGACGCTGGGCAGTGCTGATTTGGGAGAATGGGTGTTCTTGCCAGCCCCAGCCCTAATAGCAAGCCTTATTGTAATATTATCATATACATATTATTAGAACTCTGTTGGTAAGTTCCTATGAGCAAAAGATGAGGTTATAGTCCCTTTAAATTCAATTTGATTGAAGTACAGGTGTAAATGCAGCATTTCTCCCTTTGTGCTGTAACTTGCAGAATGCCAATACATTAACAAAGAAGAATGAGAGCGAGCCTCTTTTAATAACACGTGTCAAGGTTTAGTTCCAGGTCAGTGGCTCTGACATCAGATGTTCACTTTATGTATAAAGATGAAGAAAGGAGGACTCAGGGACACAAAAGTTGCATAAATCCTAAGGGACAGATCTTTAAAAGCATGAATTGTTCAGGGGCAGTGAAGCCCACAGAAGTCCCTGCAGGTTTTCTGGGAGCTGCTCATTGTGAGGGTTTCTGTTTTAAATGTATAATGTAAAGTGCTTGAAGGAGCTCATATAAACTGCATAATTCCTGCCAATACTCTTGTTTGCCGGCTGCAGGCTTAGGGTGCTAGCAGACACTAAAACCACATCTAACTATATGTCAAGCAATACCTCCTCAAATCAGATAGGAACATGTTTGTACTGTTCTCCACACTAGAGCAACATTGGCCTGCAAATATTTAGCAACGTAAAATGCCAAGGTAATGCAGCTGGAGTCAGGGCCGGTGCTAGGGTTCTCGGTGCCCTAGGCAAAATTTCGCCCGCGCCCCCGAACACACTAAATATAAAAATAATTAGGTTTTACTTACCTTTTCTTCCTCTAGCTGCTCCTCGCGATGCATGCTGAGAGGGGAGGGGAGGTGGGCGTCAGGAAGAACTTTATTCACACTGTCTGTCAGTGACTTGTAGGACTCATGTACAATTCAGTAACAGAGACAAACTGGCTACACATGGACATTTAATCAGATAATTTGACTGACAGCTGCGTTCTGTGCGTGGACTAACGGCATACTTGCCAACTTGCTGAAGCTGGCTTCCAGGAGCCTGCCGGGGGAGGTGGGCGTGATGGGGGCGGGGCTCCAAAATGTGCCTCATTTTGGCCCCGCCTCCGTGACGTAATGACGCAAACGCGTTATTTGACAGTAAGGGGCGTTTTGGACCTAATTCTGCCCACTTCACTAGGAAGTGGGCATGCAGAATTCTGCCAGATGCGGGAGATTGTCCATGAGACTTTCGCAAAATACGGGAGTCTCCCGGACATTCCAGGAGAGTTGGCAAGTATGACTAACGGTCGAAGAATAAAATCAGAAGTGCTGATATGGAAATTTAGAAGTGTCACCATGGAAAATGGGAATATAAGTGAATGTTTTACAATAAAGACTGTAGGAGAAGATACGGTATGGAATACCATTGTATACACCCCCACTTCGATCTCTGGCGTGGACCCCAAGTAATCATTATGAAAAAACAAAATCTAATCCAATTACATCTCATTTGACATCTATATTGAATAATCAGGCTGGCATCTGCGTGAACTTATTAGTAAACCAGTAAATGGTAGCTGAGCACTTTACAATGACCACAATCTAAACAACCAGGGGGTATATTTACTTAACTGTGGGTTTGAAAAAGTGGAGTTGTTGTCTAGCTATCATTTATTTAGTACATACTACAAAATGACAAATAGAATCTAATTGGTTGCTATAGGCAACATCTCCATTGCCCACTCTTGGCATGGTCATTAGAATCCAGTGGCTTTATTTGTGTACATAATACTAACATTTATGTATAAATAATGTGAATAATAATTACATAGAAATATTTTGCCTTGCAAATAAAAAATAAATATGCATATAATAAAAGTCAATATTACTGTATTTGTCAGTGTGTGGTTGTAAATCATGTAAACAAGTGTTAAACGTAGTATTCCAGAGCTAGTGAAGCCGTGAGAAGATGGGTTTGGTTGGAAATGCAGGCGTTACCGAGGCTATAATTTACAGCTGGTATAAAACACAGGTAGACATTGAAGCAATGAAGTAGCTGAGTACATAGATGTTTCTGTTTGTTTCACTGCTAGTCACAGACTCATTTTTACACCTCTTGGTAAAAGACAGGCAGAGTCTTTTGTATAAGTACTGTGAGCATAATAATTATCCATCCTGGCCCTCAGTTAAAGTGACAAATGGGTATTTTACACTTACTTACATCAGTCCAATAATTTCAGCTTTTGCGGACAGGAAACAACCATGATGATCGCTCTCAAAGTGAAAGACCGTGTGCTGTACAGACTGAGAGCAAAGGCAATTGTATCATAATGGAAGTGCTCTGTCCCCTCTAATGTTTAAATTATGATATGTAAAGTGGTAAAGAAGAGTGAAATAGACCATTGAGAGATACAGTGCTAATAATATGACAGCTGCACAGAAGAAACTTACAACAAAATATGGCAGGATGCAGTGAGCAACGTCTGAAGTGTTCCATGTGTAAAAAAGATCAGTGGAGGGTATGCAACAAATGCCTTTAAGAACGCAACAAAAGTTCTTCCAGAGTAGGATCTTGTTTGCTGTGACATGCAGGGAACGCAGAGATAAAACAGTAAATCCTCTAAAACAGTTTAAACTTTTTCGGGTGTTTACTCCCAAGTTTCCCATATTTCACATTAAATCGGTTAATTGAACACAGGTTACTTTAAATAGAAAATAAGAAAAAAGTGGAGTAGACCATTGCGCAAGGTCAAAATATATCTAAAGTACTTGTACGGATGAGCCTATTTAGAGAATTTGCTGTGCTTTAAACTAAATGTGACAGGAGGAAACTGCTCTGAAAATGTTTTTGGCATTTTGCTGTGACCTGCAGTTTATGCTGCTGCTCATATGAAGAACAGAGGCATGCAGCCACTAGGATCACGGATAACGGCTTCCATACGAGCAGCAGTAGAAGCTGTGGGTGACAGTAAAAGGACTCACTAGCAGATTATATGTCCGCCTGTCTGAACAGCGGAGTGTTTGGAACATGGCGCCAGCAAATTCTGTGAATACACTCGCCTGAATGAGCCCTAAATACTTCTCCACTATTCCATTTCAATAAATCAGAATTTATATATAATATAGTATAAAGCAGTTTTGCAACATGAAATCAATTCAGTTGAAATCAATAAAAATGTTTGTAGAGAGTTTCTTACTAAAACAAGTATAGTTGACAGCTGTGAACTACTGAGGTCTTTGATGCAAACTATATCCATTTAAAGATAACAGGACCACGCTATCACTAATTACTGGACCCTGTGTCAGACACATTCACACACACTGTGTGTAGGGTCCTATAACACTAAATAAAACCGCTCTTTATATGTGCACTGAGGGCAGTATGCTTTCACAGTGCTGAGTGGTCCATACTGTATGTAGTGTTAGAATGTGAAGTCAGGACAGTCACCATCTGTGCCCAAACCTGCACACAGAACACTAGAGTACTGCATTACTATACACGGTACTTATGGCAGAAATTCTATTAATTTTAAATATCTATCTTCCTCTCATTTATAGTATGCAATCTATATAGAAAAGAGCTCATAGGTTGATGGCCCAGCCTCTTGGGTGTCCTAAGCCGCTCAATTCTCTGCCTCTTCTCCCTGCACACCCAGTTCTGAGTTATGCATTAATGGCTAAGTTTGATACATTATATGGATCTGTAGTACCTTAGTGTATAGCCCTGCACGGGTACCCTTGTTACTAGAAGGAACATATAGTGATCCGGCAGTCCTTACCAAAGCAGTTGATGCCAGAAACAATAAGAACAGAATTCTTGAGTGGGCCTAAATAAAAGGTGCATGGATTGGCCTTCTTGTTCTATAGGCCAGGGAACCACCTTATGACTTTCCTGCAAAAGGATGGCTTCTAAATGTACACAGGACTGTGTGGGACTGTGTGGGACTGTGTGGGACTGTGTGGGACTGTGTGGGACACCCCCCCCTCCCCCCTCCCTACTTAGATTTCACTTATGGGCTCTCAATGAAAAGGAGAGAGGGTATGTCAAAATTAAGCTTCTTGTTTTGCCTATAAAGGAGGATCTGGGTCACAGCTGCTGGCACGGTATGCGCTCAACGGCTAGACATTCATTTGGTCGAAATTCAGGAAGTCAAAAACATTAGGATTAGGTCGACAATTCACATGGTCAACAGGATTATTAGGTCAACTGAAATGTAGACAGTACTATTAGGTCACCAATTTGAATCTAGACAATATTATATGGTTAGATTTAGGGATATTGTTCACCTAATAATACTGTGTATATTTGAATTATCGACCTAATTATCATGTGTACATGATTGGTGATATAATAATACTGTCTACATTGGAACTGTCTAACAAGTGGATTACTAGGTTGGCTAGTCTTTACTGGTAATGAGGTTTGCCATTCTGCATTACTTTTAAACATGAGCTAATTAATAGGTGATAACTTGTTAATGCTGGGAAAAAAAATTGTAAAAATATTTAGCAAAAAGAATAGGCATACTTTAATATTATAACTTTTACTTTAATAATTTTGTAACGTCCCCAAATAATTTCACAACTTAATATATGAAGGATTTTGTATTTCTAAAAGTTCTAAGCATAGTTGCCAACACTATAAACGATTTCTAGGGATACCTTGCTGGTGACCAGAGGTAATGTATTGATGGACATTGATGTCCTAGAACTACATTTTCGTATTTAATAAAATAATCTTCAATAAACATTAATTTATTTTTTCCTATTTAGTTAATGTACTGGACAGGTGCAAGTGTAAATTGTCAGGATTACTTCTCTAAGAAAATCAAAGAAGAATTATTTCTGTGTGATACATTTATTATTTTTACATTGAAGCTATTTAAATTTAAATTGCCTTTACATAGATAATAGAATTAAAACACTGATTATATATATTTCCATTGTACAAAAAACATTTAACTATGAATGAACGACAGTGAGATAGGATAGGAGTGTTCTGGCTGGAGTGTCCGAGTCCTGCAGGCTGCTACAGTCATAGGTCTTATAGGACTAATTATGTATCCAGTCCTGATTCTGAATATATCAGCAAAATAGCCAGTTAGATCAGTGAGATGCAGAGTAAGCCCTGCTACTTGGAAAGCAATATATTCATCATCATCACCATTTATTTATATAGCGCCACTGATTCCGCAGCGCTGTACAGAGAACTCATTCACATCAGTCCCATTGGAGCTCACAGTCTAAATTCCCTAACATACATACACACACACACACACACACACACACACACACACACACACACACACAGAGACTAGGTTCAATTTTGATAGCAACCAATTAACCTACCAGTATGTTTTTGGAGTGTGGGAGGAAACCGGAGCATCCAGAGGAAACCCACGCAAACACGGGGAGAACATACAAACTTCACACAGATAAGGCCATGGTTGTGAATCAAACTCATGACCCCAGTGCTGTGAGGCAGAAATGCTAACCACTAAGCCACCGTGCTGTCCCATGGCATTTATATAATTTCCATTCATTTAGTGGGCTAAATCATTCAGGTACAAACTAGTTTGTGACCCAATATATACTCTGGAGTTATTGGTCTTTGTACTTGGCCCTCTGGGCAGAAAAACAAAAACTATTTTAACAGATTTGAAGTCAACTCAAATTCTTACCTTCCAACATTTACAATTTAGAAACCGAGATATTTTAGGAAACACCCAATAATATGTATAAGCCACGCCCTTATCTGCCAAACCAACTACCAAAGCCAGAATTTTGGGACAGTATGACCTACACTCAC
This sequence comes from Mixophyes fleayi, assembly GCF_038048845.1. Taxonomy (NCBI): domain Eukaryota; kingdom Metazoa; phylum Chordata; class Amphibia; order Anura; family Limnodynastidae; genus Mixophyes; species Mixophyes fleayi. The sequence continues at coordinate 4,377,416 of NC_134411.1, read as the reverse complement.
TGCCTTCATGCTGGTTAGATTAGAAGCTGGCAATATTAAGCAAATTCCCTTCTCTTCTCTGTAATCTCCTGCCCTCTTTGGTCATACTATTGGGTATATTTAGAAATGGGTGAATAGCCATATTGCCAAAATATGAAAAGAGTTATTTAGCCTGTCCGCGGTAAAATTCACCGGACTCTGTAAGCCTATGTAACAAGTGTCGCTGTAATACTTGTACCGCCGTGATACTTGTTCTGCTATTACCATCTCAGGACGGTGGTAATAGACCAAAAGCATAAAAAAAATACATTATTCTCTGCAGGAATACAAGAGCTTATAAGCATTGTGTTCTCTACAGTACAATACAAAGCGTCTGTGTGGCATTAGTTTATTACAGTACATAAAAAAAAAAAGACATGGATTAACAGACTAATTTTCATTGTTATTTTGTATAACATATGTAACAGCATTATCTTTAGTTCCCCTTTAAAATTTAAAATACTGTGCAACCGTAGTTATAATGAAGCACTCAGGCTGATGCTTTGTTAACAAAGCATTTTAATCAAGCCCAGTGATTCATGATGAATCTTTCATTTATTGTCTCTTCTCCGCGTACTGAAGCACCTTCCAGGGGAAGAAGCCGCAGGCAGAGGAGGAGGGAGAGGAGTGCTCTGTGAGAGCTTTCAGGCCATGTAAGTATTTCATTGATGTCGAAATATATTAGGTACATTAAACAAGCCCTCTGGAACAAACAAAATATGGTACATAAACAAAGCAAAAACATGGGAAAACCCAACTGTTTTTCTGTCTGGCCTTTATTTATCATTCTGTGCAGGCATTTTCCTTCAGCCAGAAACTTGGTTAGATCTATTCACAAGAAAATATTCTCATATCATATGTATCTTTACAACACTGCCAGGTTGTCACAGTAGTGCATACAGATGAGAGAAACTTACCTGCCATCCATCTCTTGTCTGCAGACATCCTATTTAAAAACAAATGTTTGAACTCTAGATAACATATGTAGCAATTAAATCAATATTCCAAATCTTTGTGAATATATTAAATGCTTTTCCTGAAGATTTTATATCCAGATTAGAGAGGTACTTGGGTTATTATTCTCTTAATGACCACAGTTTCTCCCATCTCTGCCATGTAAGACTGTAACGCTGTTGGAGTTGCCAAGGGCCTGCTGGTGGCCTCTCTAACATGTGCCCCTCTAGAACGGATGCTCAGAGGACGGCCTGTTCTACAAAATTCACTGTTGTGCCATATGCTTTCCATTTCTTTATGAGAGACTTAACAATGCCGATATTAAAAGACTTGGAAATCTTCTATCCTTCCACGGATTGGGGCTTTTCAATAACCTTTTCTCGGATATGAAATGGTTCTGAATGTTCTTCAAAATTCACGATGAAGCTCTTGTCTGGAAATGCACTATCCAACTGTAGGTCCGCTCACAAACATTTTAAAAACAATCGAAACACTATAATTTTACACATATGAACTTCCAATAATTATGTGATAACCGCTGAAGAAGATTGATCATTCCCAGGTTAGTTTAGGTATAGCTAAGCAAAGGGGGGCAAAATGCTTTCACAATAAATTGTCTGATTTGTATTTGCAATTAAATAAGAAAATAGTCGTTTTTATAAGGTGTCGATCCTGGATGCACTAGCACTCTTGGGGGTATATTTAATAATAATATGATGTAGAACACGCCCCTGTGTTTCAAACTCCTATTGTCCTATAGATTGGAAGCTTGCGAGCAGGGTTCTCTTACCTCTCTGTCTGTATGTATTACCCAGTATTGTCTAATTAATGTTTTTTCCCAATTGTTAAGCGCTACGGAATCTGCTGGCGCTATATAAATAAATGTTGATGATGATGATGATAAGCTGCGGTACAGATGAACCAAAGATTCTTGGCACTTTGCAGTCATTTTCCTAAAACAGTAATTCTATTAAAGACAAAACCCGATGGAGTTTGTCTTTACTACCATTTAAAAAATGACTACAAAGCACTGAGAATCAGCGGCGCTTCAGAACCGCCGGTTAGTAATTATATTAGTGTGTGTATTGCTAACAAATATCTATTGGGGTTTTCTTTGCAATTTGACACCACAGAGTACTGTATGTTAATCAATGGTAGAAATATCCAAATAAATCGATAATGATTCCAAAAACAATCAAATTAAATGAAAAACATAAGGGGATGAATACATTACATAGAGAGTGTGTCCGTGTATTAGAGTACCACTGATTTCATAGTGGTAACACAATGAATGTTATAATGTTGCTATTGTGTCCAGAAGGATTAATAATGGTTTACTATCACTAAAATAAAAGTGACACTGATATCAGAGGGCGTAAAATGCCTTCTCCTCTCTGCAACAGTTTAGTAACGTGAGCAATGTGAATGTCTGACCTTAATAATCTGCATCCTGCAGTTGGCTCAGTCGAGCGTTTAATGACGTTCTATTCTCTGTGGAATTCTGAATCACATTGTTATCTCAGGAGATGTGACCCTTGCGCTCCTAGTAGCTCATGTATAAATCTCCCATTGCAGTCTCTCAGACAGAGAACATACTGCTGCCCTCTGACGTCACTGCAGTATAATACCGTATAGTATAATACCATGGTGTGAAAACACTGCACATAGTTCTGCAGGAATGTTCTTAAGAGATTTAAATTCATTGTGAAAACATATCTGCTGTGCCAATAGGTACAACTTATTTGGTAGGTCAGAGGCAGAAACTGAGCTACGGCAAAGCAAATATGTTAGACCACTGATGAAACAGGAAGAAAAGATGGGGCTGTTACCTACATCTGCTATCTGGTCGCTGGAATAAAGGCAAATTAATGAGAAAACCAATGTTATTTATGTAAGAAGTTTTATTTGTTAATTACTAACCAGTGGACTGGAGTGCCTTCTGTCTATATACTTAGACCTCCATAGGCAAACCTAGGGTGGTTCCTAGTGCCTGGAAACCCCCCTGCAAGCCTGGGGCACTGTGTAATTTAAGTGACTGGACCCTGCCCCGCTTCACATGGCTCTGCTTGAAAAGAGAGAGCTGCAGGCACCTAACAATAGTGCACGCAGCATTGTCCATGTATATTATGGGGATAGGGAGAGTTGGAGAGCAGCCAAACACTCTCTAAAATTATAGCTACGCCCCCATGCATGTTGGTCACGCCCACTGGCGGTGTGGTGGGGAAACTCCTCTCTGCAAATCCTGCGTTTGGGCCTGACCTCACTTCGGCCTTTTTGTTGATATTGTTCAATTTATATTGGAAGAGCACCCGCTCATAGATATGTCTGATATATATTGAGATCCATTTTGAGTGAGGTTGGTCCTATTCCTTGTGCAACAATCTTTTCTTTTTTTGTCTACATCTGCTACCTTAAGGTTTATACGCATGGGCGGCTTTATATAAAGTCTCCTCTTTTCCATATTTCACAGGTAAAAATAAAGTTGGTACAGTTTGAAAATCTATTTTGTGACACTCACACATATAGGCAAAATTAGATGGCAGGTTAAGTGGATTCACTGACAATGCAACATAATTGCAAAAATAATTTCAGGGAGAATCAGCAAGAAAGATCTAATAAATGGGTGTCCTGCTCGAACAAAGGGACAAGTCTTGTACCACCCAACCATGGGCAGTACTAGGAACCACCATTGGTCGAGCAAGATACACATTTATTAGATTTTTCTTGCAGTTTCTCCCTGAAATGAATTACTTGGGAGAGTCTGTAATTATGCTTTTAACTGATCAGGCACTTTACTAAAATGTATTAAACCCTGTCCACTTGTTTAATTTATGTATTGTGATTTTATCTAAGTAATTTTGTGTGTATATTCCAATAATTAATCCCCAGATCATACTTGTGTCCTAAAGTTGTTTTTTTTTATGAAAAATGACCATAAAATGGTACTTATTATATTATAAATTCACCCCTGCTTTCTATAAATGAAGGATTTACTTCCCTGCATTTCCTACTATACTCTGGCCTTGCATCTGAACCTGCATTGCTAGGAATGCTGGGAGTTAAAGTCCCCCTGGCTCGAGTGTGACTGAAGTGTGAGGCGCTCGGCAGTGGAGTCACCTGAGCAGCAGAAGGCAGGTGAATCTTCTTTTTATCTAGGGTTCCCCGGGACTTCCAATTCGCTGACAGCCAATTAGTGGCTGGCACAGTGAGCCAATCAGGGCTCACCTCCGGCCACTTTAATTTTTGGAACCACGGGGATTGGTTCGCCTCGCCCACAAAACTTCAAATGGTCTGTGCCCACGCGACGACTATTATATAGCCCTCCCGTGTGCCATGGTTTCAGTCTGCTGCCGAGAGGCAAGCAGAGAAGAGCTCCAGAGAGAAGGAAATGGAGAAAAGAGAGATGACGTCAACTGCAATCATGTAAGGCCTATTACAGAAGGACTAGTGCATCTGCTGTATAAGGAACGGCATGTTCCATGGAGCTGTGCACCACTACTCCTGGCTTACCCCAGAGAGATTACTAGTGCAGCATGTTCTGCGATCACAGAGAGAAGAATTCAGACTGCACATGTTACCAACTGCAAGTTTACAATCAAATGATCCGCATTACATTTATCTCCATGCAATTTCACCCCGCACTGTATACTGAACTTTTGTGCGATCCAATCGGGAACGAATAGCACATAAAAGAAAAAGAAAATGATTTGAGCCCAGAGAAGAAGCAACGAATCAAATCTCCGGGTCCTCTTAAATACCATTACTTGTGTTCTTTATAACTACACAGATGTTGGCTACTAAGTTCATAATAACAACAAGAGCAGTTTGTTTGGTACAATAATGAATAACCCACTGATATTCAGGTCAGCTTGCAGGATGGAATACAGTTATGCTGCTTTAATTAGAGTAAGCGCAGGACAGGACCCAGCTGCATGGCTCCGATGGTTCCTTACGCTAGAGCATGTACCCAGGTGCTTATTTTGCTACATGCCATTTGTTACTCTTGCTCCACCTGTATCTTGGATGACACTCATACAGTGGGGCAGTGCCCAATAGTGCAGTTTCCTCCTGCTTATCCCACACTTCACACTATTGCTCTGCACAGATAACAATATCTTCTGCAACATAACACACTTTTCCCTGACCTTTAACATATTCCCAAGCTAACCAAGTCCCTTATTTCAGGCTGGCCTGTGAAAGGTTCTAGTCAGGGGCATCCTTAAAAGACTTAAGCAAGTCTTTTCCATCATGCAGGCTGGCTACAGTGGTGCTAGAACGTTTGTGAACCCTTTAAATGTTATGAATTTCTGACATGGCAGTGGAAGAGAGACAGATCCTATGACGTTACCCTGGGGTTCTTTGTGATCTCCCGGAATATTATATGCCATGCTCTTGGAGGGATTTCTGTTGGATGATCACTCCTGGGAAGAGTAACAATGGTGTTGAATTTTCTACACTTGTACACTATCTTATGGTGAACTGGTGAAGCCACAAGTTTTTATAAATTGATTTTTGTAACCTTTTCCTGTCTGATGAGCATTGACAACTATTTTTCGGAGTTCCTCAGAAATCTCCTTTGGTCGGCATGCTTTCACAAACCTGTGTGGTGAAGACCAGTCTTTGGTAGTGAAGGTTTATGGAGGGGGGGTTGGGTTTTATAGCATTCTGTTACTGCACACCTGATTATTACCCTATTTATTGACAATCCTGACTTTAATTATACCCTTAACTGAACTGATAATGCTAGACATTCTTTTATAACAAAACATCTAATATTGGATCCTTAAATGAATGAAAAAGTATATTCTTTTGTATGTTATTTAATTTATTGGAGTCTCTTTATTATTTATGCTTGCAGGTGGGTGACTGTGGGATACATTGTTCAATCACTGGATTTTGCAGTGTGTATGGGTTGGGGAGGTAATTACATTATGTTTTCAGTTAACCCTATTGTTTGAAAACAGATCTGATAAATATACCACAATGTCAGTCCAGGCATCATGGCGCCATGCTGTTTGCCCATAGACATGATTGCAAGGTTATGGGTATAGATGGGATGCAAACACATTGATGGGTATGATACAGTATCCAAGCTGTGAGACACGGAGCTATTACCTGCTACTAGATGAAAACTAAAGACTTGGCGTCTACATACTGCGTGACACTGGGAACTGCTTGATTGCCAACGCCTGTTGTTAATACCTTGTTAATTCTGCAGACTTACAGCACGGACATTATAGCGGCTATTGCAAATTTTGGGGTAAACACTTGGCTGTATATTGGAGCTGATGTTAACATTTAGTGTGAGTTGTCAATAAAACCCACCATTATTTCATCCTTTTGGTGCTGTTCCCAAGTGATTAGGTAAACTACTAGAAGGTACCAACCGTGGTATCTCTACACCTATCTTGGAAGAATTATTTTAGCAGATCTTGGAAAAGGAAATACTATTTCTTAGCAAAACAAAAGTTCCCCGAGAGAGGTAGTTAGGAACAAGGCAACACATTATACATAACATTGAGTAATCCACTATACATAAGAGATATAATTGTTACTCGATTATTACTGAATAATAAGGCTTGTTACGTTTGTAACACAGTGGGGGTTCTATAAAGGTGAAATACGAAAATAGACATAATTTGTTTTTATAACTGTTGTCCAGCTTTGCACATTGCCAGTCATTACGGTAGAAATAAAAGTGCACCGAAAAATGAGTTGAGATTCCTGCCATAACATCGGTGCAATGTGTCTCCGAGGACGTTCCAGAGACACACTGCGCTAAATTCAATCTTCTTCCACCAATTTAACCTAAAGTTTTGAATGAATATATGGTTAAACTTGAAGCAATATATCACCAATTTTAAGACAGTTTACCCCCACTTTCTGCTTCTTTCAATGTTATAGAATTCCTACCAAAACAGTCATCATCATCACCATTTATTTATATAGCGCCACTAATTCCACATCGCTGTACAGAGAACTCATTCACATCAGTACCTGCCCCATTGGGGCTTACAGTCTAAATTCCCTAATACACACAGACTAGGGTAAATTTTTTGTTAGCAGCCAATTAACCTGCCAGTATATTTTTGGAGTGTGGGAGGAAACCCACGCAAACACGGGGGAGAACATACAAACTCCTCACAGATAAGGCCATGGTCGGGAATTGAACTCATGACCACAGTGCTGTAAGGCAGAAGTGCTAACCACTAAACCACCGTGCTGTCCCAATCCCTCACTATTTGTAAAATATTCAGAATAGTAAATTAAAGTAGCATGCCCAAGAAGGGTGAAAGATTCACCCGACTGAGGGAGCCATTAATCAGAGTCTCAGGGATGAATCCTGCAGCCATCTTTCTTGGGACTCTGTAGTTCATCTCACATACCTGGCCAAAATCTAGAAAAAAAGGCTACAATCTCTGTGTTAGCATGGCTATTACAGTATCTGATTGGTCCTCCCACTCACATACCACTCGGCAGCCATTTAAAAAAGTGTTGAACAGAAATAACTCCCATGGCTATCTAGCTGTACAGCTTTAACACTTGTAAAAAAAAAAAAAGTTATTTTATTAGCTACATTGAGTGTCACTTTAATACAAGGATTTGTTGCCTTCAGCAGCTGAACATGGGAGATAAGACCTTACCAAATGTCAAATTCGGGGCCATATGGGCAGAGATTTATAGGATACTGCAAACCTTTGGCAAGGAATTTGTCTGCTGACCTCCTGCTCCCGTGAGGAGATGCTGTACTGATGTGCAAAACCTTTACGTGAAATATGGTGCGTTGGAAACCATAAAACAGAACAAGCTGACAGTGGAGTCTGCTTCATTTCTAGACTGATTCAACAGAAGGAAAAGGAAATTCTGTTTCTTCATCCACGGTTAAACCGAACACAACAATGACTGGATTGGTGTGTCAAACCTTAGTTATTGCATGTAGTATTGAACTAGATGTAGACAAACAATCAATAGAAATGGCTTTAATTATAAAAGTCTCTTCTAAGTCCTGTAACTGCCATAGGCAGCGCTGCCCAATCTCTTGGGGATGGAGGGCCATATTCTTTAAGCTTACATTACTGGTAGCAAGATATATAATATGCTCTATTTCATAGTTCTGAGAAACAGAGCATATTCTATTCTCCACAAATCAGGGGCGGATCCAGAAGTTAATTGTACCGGGGGCGATTTAGGGGGGGGGGGGGGGATTTAGCCCCGCCCCCTTTTTGACACCTAAGGCTGCTGACAGCTGCACACTATGTGCAGATCCGTTCAGCAGAGAGAGTTAGGGAGAGAGTCCTGCCCGGCTGCTCTGATTGTGTCAATCAGAGCAGTTGGGCAGGACTCTCTCCCTAACTCTCTCTGCTGAACGGATCTGCACATAGTGTGCAGCCGCCGGCAGCAAGCCCCTGCTAGGGGGGGGCGGGGGGGGCGATCGCCCCCCCCTGGATCCGCCACTGCCACAAATGCATATAATAAAAGCGGGATTACACTAGTAGTGCAGTAGCTGTATAGATTCTCATTGAAACTGTCCTACTTTTCTCAAACAATATAGGTGATAACCAATGAAATTGCTAGTTATGAGCAGTTGTACAGTCAGTCAATCTTCTTTGATTTTAATAATTCAGTTTGCAACATTGGTGGTTACAGAGCTTAAACCACTGGTTGTCTAGAGGGCCTTATACATATATCTAGTAGAACACACCTTTCTCTATGTATGACACATCATTCAGCTATTTGTACACCCCCTTTGTCCATTCCACCTTAGCCTGTAGATGACTTATTAGTCAGAGGGCCTTACCAGCAATAAGGGAGAGCCCCACCACTTGCAATTTGACAACCACTGGTATAATATATGACATGGATTCAGGCCCAGTTACTGAGGACTACAGGGATAGAGGTCAGGAAGGTTATTACAGAACGAAGGTTTAATAACGGATAGCACAACCAGGCAGCAAACCAGAAGTATTAATGTTCACTTTAAATTTGTTGGGTAGGTGAACCCATGGCCGCTCCTCGTTAAATAACCATTTCCTCTCAGGTGCACCTACAAACAGTGTTATTATAATAGGGGATGTACACTTGGCTATGTTGTTGGCACACAGAATCTCATGTACACAAACACAGTGATTAATTTAAGATATAGTAACACCAAGAAGTTAGTTAGTTTGGCTGAAATCGCCCATTTTATACTGTGCAAATATCTATGTCCAAAAGTGTGCATCTATTGGACACTAAACCTTCATGAATGTGGGTTTATGCCCTTCAATATACAATCACGTCACCAAGGCTCCCATCTCACCAACTTCACTAAATCAGGAGTCTCCTCTACATTGTGGGAGAATGGACAAGTATGTGTACTGGACTAGAAAGAGCTGCTGTTGTAATCAATTAAAGTGCTGCAACTTAACACTGCTGTTTAGGACAAAGAGTTGATGCCTGGTGTACAAGGAAGTAGCATGGAGAGGAAGGAACACATATCCTGAGTATGGGGCTGCTATAGTGACATTCTGAGACTATACAATGGCACATAGGGGCATTATATATACACACACGTATGGAGTTCGTGTGTGATTTTACTATATTATATACATGAGTTGCCAACTCTCTGGGAATGTCTGGGAGAGCTCCTGGACGAGCCTGTAGTGTCATCCACATCATCATGTGCCTTGCCCTCCTGATTACGCAAATGGTGTCATTAAGTCACTCCTACCCATTCGTTTTATTCTTTTCCTCCACAATCTCTTGGGAGAGAGAAAATATTATATTTGCCATTAAATATCAGGATGTAACATTATCATCAAAAAAACAGAGGCTCAGAACTCCTTTCTTTATACAGCTTGAGACACCATTTTATGTGGTGTAGAAACTTCTGCGGGAGACGACGGACGCTGCATTCGGCGGCTTTGTAGCTAGTGTTACATCTACTGCATGTGACATGAAAACAGACCAGGCAGACAAATGTGCAGTCAGCACTCTGTAAATATGCTAGCAGCAGGTCAGATGTGACCTTTTCTGGCCATCTCTGGCTGTTCTGTAATTCCGACCAGCAGGTTGAAACATGTCCAGATAAAGAACGCATCTCGCATCTCCCATATAAACATCCCAAATAAACAATATTTTTTTTTTTTTTTTTGCTTTAACTATGTGTCAGCACGCTAATCAATTCTGATAGATAGAGAAACATCACTACAGGGAAATTAATTACCGTGTGCGCTTGTCTGTTGACGAGGCTGTGACTAGGTTTATTTCCTAATAAGCAGCAGAAGGATAACAAGAGCTAGTGTTTTCCTCTGTCTGATCTTAAATAAGTTTCTACTTTTAATGATTTTCAGAACTGGAGAATAACTACTTGGGGAAAATGATAAGCTGTAATATTGATTTTACTCCAAAAGACAGTCTGATCTTGTCCTTGGAAATGTTTATGCATTACACTGTATTACTGCTCCATATGATTATACTCTGTATCCAAATTCCATTCACATTTTTACGTTAGAAAATAATTTAATAATTCAATATTTGCAAATAAACGAGTAAATAAAAAAAAAACACACAGTAATACAAACATAGGAAAACTACAATTAAGTTGAATAGTGAAACACTTTTAGACTCACTAGAAAAAAGAAAGAAACAGACATCTGGATGTTGTCACATGTAGAGTGGATATAACCAGTTTACAAACCCTTATTGAAATTGCAGGTGTTAGTCAAGTAAAGCCTGAAAACAAGATAAATCACGTCAGATCTTTTTCCACATTTATGGGGGGCTCAATTGGCCGCGCTACTGTAAAAAGTAACGTGACCTGCGCACTATTACTGTTATTACGGTAATAGTGCGCTTAAATACTGTTATTACGGTAATTTCAATGCTGGCATTTTGCTTGCAGCTCCTGGGGCTGCAAGCAGAAAGGTGGGTTAAATGTACCATAATAATGGCAATAGGTTTAGCGCGGAGATACTCTGGGGGGGATTGAATTCCCCCCTTAATGTGACCTTGCAACCAACAAAATTCAAGTGAAAAATAAATAATACATTTTTAGGAAAAAGAAGTGTAAACTAAGAAGCCTACCTAAACCTTATAGCACAATTGTGCACATCCCCTAAATAAATATTTTGTGGAAGCACATTTTGCACATTTAATTATAGCAGCAAGTCTTTTTGAATAAGTCTCTATCAGCTTTGCACACCTGGGGTCTGATTCATTAAGGAATGCAAATGCTGATACGTGCCGCAATTTGCGTAAAATTTGACGGAGGATGCCCAGAATGGGACTATATGCCAGCAACATCTAATTCATCTTCAAGTGCAGAGGGTCCTTACGACAGCCTACAATTTCATGGGCGGAACAGGGAGGGGACTGGGCATATGAGTGTAGTCAATGTACAATAAAGGCGTGCCGAGCTTGAACGCACACAGTGTCTGATATAAGCTTTGGGAATCTCAAAGGTACGTGTAGTTCTGTCATATCGCTTGCACCAGCTACAGGCAGGTGTCACTGCCGAGTGATAGTGATGATGGATGCGTACACATGCTAGAACATGTGTTTGCAATCAGCAGCAAGTGTAAAAATGCATTTTTATGTAAAGAAGACATTAATAACATCCTAATAAATGTATCTTATGGAAAAAGAAAAATATGAAGATTTTTTTTTAATGTTTTGTCATTAATGACTTATTAACAGGTGACATTAATTGAATACATTTTTTTTCTCACCCACAGGAGATGCCGTGACGTTGGCAGGTGAGCTTACCTCAATATAGCTATATTGTGCACAACATTCTCCTTTATATATATGCTGACACACAGTGATTTATATACTGTTTTGAGCGCTGGACAACATTTTTCTTTAGTTTGCATATTTTTTTTCTGTGCAGTCTGATGGGATTTTATATTCCACATATGAATTGGACGTATTCTGCAGTGTGTTTTCTGTCAGAGTAGAGCGTGCCTAGACCCGTAATCAACAGGAGACCTTTCTCCCAATCCACTTCTTGTTGAATACAAACTTGCATATGCCAAATTTATGTGTGCTTACAAAACAAAACCTGAAGTTACGTTCGTTTTGCGTGTCTTAATGAATCAGACCCCCTGGACTCTGCAACGCTATTCCACTCTTCCTGCAAAAAAAGTTCAAGTTTTATCGAAATGTTAGGTAATCTCCTATGCACACCTCATCATTATCACCATTTATTTATATAGCGCCACTGATTCCGCAGCGCTGTACAGAGAACTCATTCACATCAGTCCCTGCCCCATTGGGGCTTACAGTCTAAATTCCCTACCATACACAAACCTCATAGGCTTTCAATGGGACTGAGGTCTTAGTTCTGACTGGTCCACTCCAAGACTTCAGGCATTACATACCCGCTGTCACAAATGCACTAGATGTCCTTACTGAGGAACAAGTGCTTAGCACTTAGTCCAATATAAGACCAGAAGAAAAAGTCCTTATATATTTCAATCAGTATTAACACTGAGCATTATAAGCCTCTCTCTCTCTCTCTCTCTCTCTCTCTCTGTGTGTATATATATATATATACGGATGGCTGCTTCCCGACGAGGATCCATGGCGACTCTTCTGTGAACCGACTTCAAACAATCCCGCTGAAGGAAGACGCCGGCGCGACTTGACACCAGTGACATAGGCGACACTGTTAACGCTGCTCTTAAGGGGGTAATTTGAGTATGTGGCTGTGTACAATGTACAACCCTTTCTAAAGCACATTGTACACAGCCGCATACTCACATTACCCCCTTAAGAGCGCATTAACAGCTTTGCCTATGTCACTGACGTCATCAAATCACCCCGGACATCTTCCTTCATCAGGATTGGTTGAAGTAGGTTCACAGAAGAGTTGTCATGGATCCTCCTCAGTAAGCAGCCGTCCGGACTGAAGATGTCGGGGTAAATCTTGTCGGTGTACTCAGCACCGTTATGCCGCACACCACCCTTTTACACATACTAAAATCATGACATCAATCAGATGTTTTACAATAGTGCAAAGGAAATAAAAATATCAGCTTAAACACTGGAAGTTATCAAAAAAGTTCAATAAAACCTCTGTAGAAGACTGATATGATACAATTGAATCAAATATTCATTGAGACTAATAAACAACTTATTATGGATATCAATGTGCTCATACAATAATCCAACAAATAGCATTCCTCAGCTTACTCATTGGCTGTTTCCTCGTGGTTAATTGTAGGGTATCAATATAACTTTCCCATGTTCCGTTTTTACCTCCTTACCCAGTGACAATTCCACCCACTCCATTCTAAAGAGAAAGCTTTTCTTTAAACAGTTTTATAGGGGGAGAATCCCGGGGGGGCCAGGTGTCTAGTATAGTTGTATGTGCTGCCACACTGATGGCTAATAACAATTTTCTACTACCCATAGTAATTTTCTGATTTTTGGGAAAAATACCAAATATAGTCCACTCTAGGGTAAAGGGGGACAAAAAACTTTTTTAAAAACTAGGCTCATCTATCCCTTAAATAAATAAATAAAAACAGGTATGACTGAATGTAATACATGATAACAATGCAATTTGTCCCTTTCTTATAATGTTGTACAATTCTCAATGGATATATAGTGGAAGAAGAGGTGCCAAATTATCCTGCATTCCGGATTCTTACTTTATCCAAGATTTCTTTACCAAGTGACGCAAACTTGCTATTGAAACTTCTAAACAATGAGGCAAAGGCAGAACTGCCAATGGTTTGCGAGAATTGATTTCTATATGAATAATGAAGACATTACTCAAGCAGATGGAGACTGTTTTGAGGAATTTTGCTCAATATAGTCCCAATGGTTAGATTTTAAAGATTCTGATAAGTACAGATTACACTGTACACCAGTGGTTCCCAAACTTTTGCAGTTCGTGGCACCCTTAGAGTCATCATAATTTTTTTAAGGCACCCCTCCAATATAATTACCGAGCAGTCCTGTTTTAGAAGTAGTTGGGTCAAAAAATTGTAATAAGTATTTAGGTCAGGACAGAAATGCTTATTTAGTTGTATGCAAAAATGCCCCCTCTGCATCCAGACACTCTGCCCCCACTGCATCCAGACACTCTGCCCTCTCTCACGCTGTCCCCCCTCCTCTGCCCCTCTCACGCTGTCCTCCTCCTCTCCCCACTGTCCCCCTCCTCTGCCCTCTGTCACGCTGTCCCAGCTCATCTGCCTTGCTGTTCCCCTCCTCTGCCATCTGTCACGCTGTCCCCCTCCTCTGCCCTCTGTCACGCTGTCCCAGTTCCTCTGCCCTCTGTCCCCCTCCTCTGCCCTCTCTCACGCTGTCCCCCTCCTCTGCCCTCTGTCAAGCTGTCCCAGCTACTCTGCCCTCTGTCACGCTGTCCTAGCTCCTCTGCCCTGTTTCCCTCCTCTGCCCTCTGTCACGCTGTCCCAGCTCCTCTGCCCTCTGTCACGCTGTCCCAGCTCCTCTGCCCTCTGTCACGCTGTCCCAGCTCCTCTGCCCTCTGTCCCCCTCCTCTGCCCTCTCTCACGCTGTCCCAGCTCCTTTGCCACGCTGTCCCCTCCTGTCACGCTGTCACTCTCCTCTGTCCCCCTCCTGTCATGCTGTCACTCTCCTCTGTCCCCCTCCTGTCACTCTCCTCTGTCCCCCTCCTGTCACTCTCCTCTGTCCCCCTCCTGTCATGCTGTCACTCTCCTCTGCCCCTCTCCTGTCATGCTGTCACTCTCCTCTGCCCCTCTCCTGTCATGCTGTCACTCTCCTCTGTCCCCCCCAGAGCCGGATTTAGACCTCATAAGGCCCTAGGCAGGATACTGTTTTTGGGCCCCCTCCCTGAAACAATCCATAGCACTATATTTTTGCAGCCTACCATATACCCCTATAGTTAAGAAGATGTGAAAGCATGTGCCGCCGCTGCGCGGCGGCACGCCGCCAAAGGAGGTGGGGGTGTGGCTTGCCTCTTTGGGGGCGTACCTAACATGTGAACAGAGCAAGGCCACCCTGCTGCAGAAAAAGGCACCCCTAAATAATTACCGAGCAGTCCTGTTTTTTTAAGTAGTTGGGTCAAAACAACCTAATAAGTATTTAAGTCAGAACAGAAATATTAAATATTAAATTAAGTTGTTTGCAAAAATAATGCGCATAAATCCAAGGATGTGCCCTTGTCACTTTTGTCCCTCAATCATCACACTGTGCCCATTTATTGCCACTTTTGTCCCTTCAAAATATCACCTTTGTGCCCTCTCACTGTCACCTCTGTTCCCCCTCACTGTATCACATCTGTGCCCTCTCATTGTGTCACCTCTGTGTCCCTCTCACTGTGTCACCTCTGTGTCCCTCTCACTGTGTCACCTCTGTGTCCCTCTCACTGTGTCACCTCTGTGTCCCTCTCACTGTGTCACCTCTGTGTCCCTCTCACTGTGTCACCTCTGTGCCCCTTCATTATCACCTCACACTATGTGCCTCCGTTTTACTTACCTGTCTTTTTCTCTTTTGTATTCCACTTTTCTGTCTTCTGGTCTTCTTGTCTTCCTGTCTTCTTTTTTCTCCACCACGCAGCTCCTCGGTTAGTCCTCACACAGTGGCCGGAAACAGACTTTAAAAAAAACAAAAAAACAGTCACGTGATCGCATGACAGGTCCCAGCAGTCTCTCCTCCTCTCTGTTTCCCCTGAATGAAGAGGAGAGACTGCCGGGACCTATCATGCGATCACGTGACTGTTTTTTTTTTTTTTTTTTAAAGTCTGTTTCCGGCCGCAGTCTCTTTTACTATGTCGGCAGACAGAGAAGTATGGCAGGCGGAGGGGAGCACTTCTCCGCCTTGCCTACCCCGCTCACCGCCAGTCCTGACTGGGCCCTCTGGGGACCGCTAGGCCCTAGGCAGTTGCCTAGGTTGCCTAGCGGGAAATCCGGCCCTGGTCCCCCCCGTCACTCTCCTCTGTCCCCCCCCTGTCACGCTGTCACTCTCCTCTGTCCCTCTCCTGTCACGCTATCACTCTCCTCTGTCCCCCCCCCTGTCACGCTATCACTCTCCTCTGTCCCCCTCCTGTCACGCTATCACTCTCCTCTGTCCCCCTCCTGTCACGCTGTCACTCTCCTCTGTCCCTCTCCTGTCACGCTATCACTCTCCTCTGTCCCCCCCCCTGTCACGCTGTCACTCTCCTCTGTCCCCCTCCTGTCACGCTGTCACTCTCCTCTGTCCCCCTCCTGTCACGCTGTCACTCTCCTCTGTCCCTCTCCTGTCACGCTATCACTCTCCTCTGTCCCCCTCCTGTCACGCTGTCACTCTCCTCTGTCCCCCCCCCTGTCACGCTGTAACTCTCCTCTGTCACTGATATGACAGCTGCGTGAGAGAGGAGGCTGCTGGGTCCTGGCGCCGCGCAGATTGGTAAGTGTTTCTGTCTGTTTTTTTCATGGCTGGCCCACGGCACCCCTGAGACAGCGCCGCGGCACCCCTGGGAGCCGCGGCGCACAGTTTGGGAACCGCCGCTGTACACTATAAAGCAGAAGAAGGTTCAGCATGGACTGCTATCTTAAATAATGTCCAAGTCAACATTTTGGTCAAGGAGGGCGCCCAATCTAACGCACTGATATATGTGACAGGTCGAATAAGTCCACCTTGCATCTCCCATAGGTGTTTAAGGACTCCAGGAAGAAATACTCGTTAGGGAGCAAGGAAGTTTACTGAAATATATAGGATTGGGACAGTTGATTGGTTTGCATTTAAAAAGCACCTGTAAATGGTCTAAATTTAAATAATTAATTTCTACGAGTAAAACAGAAAGGATGTTACACATGCACTTCAATCGCATAAATGGGATTTAAAACGCTGACAGTAGCGTTCTGTACACATGTTAAAGGCGTTCAGTACTAAAGCTCTCCAAATGAATGTAGAAAATTTTAATTGCTCATTATAAGCGGGGAGCTGTTAGTTTTTAGCTGTGAATAAAGCACTATAAAATTGGGCATGAGTGTATGTGAAGCTAGAAAAGTGATTAAAAAAAGTGATAACTTGAAAAATACGAGTGTGAAAACACCTTAAAACAAATATAAATACAAAGCTCTTGTATGTGTTTTTATATTTTCTTTTTAGCAATAAACCATTGCATCACTATGATATTTCAGCTTCTCTTTCCAATGTATTAGACATTAGTAAAGTACATTATTCTACATTTTACAAATTAACAAGCTGTTTTCTTTATTGACTTTACATACTGTATAATTCAATTATTAATAGACTCTGTTATCGTGGTATAAAGCATATAAATTTGATGCACACCTATAGATTGGTATAGTTTTTCTTTTATCCTCCTGATAGGTAAGGTCTTAATCCTCGAATTATAATAAGCAGTTTGGAAGATCAAACGGGGTCAGCTTTGTGGGATAAATTGTGGAAAGAAATCAAGCAGAAGATTACAGTACAGATAAAACAGTATGCCTGCGTTAATCAGGTTTTTGTATTTCAGGGAAACAAATGAATGTTTGAAAAATGCACAATCCATCCATAATTTGAATAACATGGTATTCAGAGCAATACCTGATTTGGATAAAAATAATTTTGGGGGTTTAGTACTCTTTAATTGAGAGGTACAATCCTCATATAGACCCTGCAGCTGTACCACAGCATGGGGTAAATGTATCAAGCTGAGAGTTTTCCGGCAGGTTTGAAAAGTGGAACTGTTGCCAATAGCAACCAATCAGATTCTAGCTATCATTCTGTAGAATGTGCTAAATAAATGATAGCTAGAATCTGATTGTTTTTTCAAACGCGCCTATGTAGGCCTTTATTGCAGGCTTATCAAGGAACGCCACCAAATAAACCAGCATTTCCTTTTGACATATTTTTATTTTTCAACAAAGAAAAATATTTTAGTTGTTTTTGAATCTCTAAGGGAAAAGAAGATAACACACAATTTGCTGAGTACAAACTTAAACAAATCTTCACATTTTAATGTTTATTTGCTGAATTTAACTGATTGAGAAAAAAGTCAGGGAATAGGTTATTTTTTACATTTTTAGCACCCTGTTCAGGACAGAAATCACAGCTCCCAAATGTTTATTGTATCTGGCTAGAGGGTCTTTCTATTAGGGATTTGTTTGTCACTCTGCCTTGCAGAACTCTTCCAGCACAGAAATATTCTTAGGTCATATGGAATGCACTGAATGTTTGAAGTCTCCCCACAGATTGTCAATAATATTCAAGTCTGGGGACTGTGAAGGCCATTCTAAACCATTCAACTTTCATTCCTGTAAGTACTTCATGATTCCTGTAAGCAGTTCATGGTTGATTTTGAGATCTTTTGGATTGTTATTTTGCTGAAATAACCAACACATTGTCTGCTTTCCAATTATTTTGCATACACTGGGACATCCATTTATAGGATTTGTTTATATTTAATTGAAACTATTCTTCCTTCCACAGGTCAATGTTTCTTCTGTCAGAGACTGCCACACAATAGTTCCACGCTAAAGCGTCACAGTCTGCAAAGTGTACTAGTCTTCAAATGATTCACCTGTTTTACTCCAAATGTATTTTCTGTGATTTTCACCAGAAAAATACATTTGTTTCACCCATTCACGGCAGTTTATTCACACTTTTTCTAGCTTATTCAAGTATTTTACACACTTAATGTGTTCACTTTTGTAATGAGTTCGTAGGGAAGGTTTCCTTTTGACAAGTCTTTGAAGCAACACTGTACTGTGGACCTGGAGACCTCTACTTCAATGTCAACTGTTCCTTTATAGTGACGCAGGAGCCTTTTAAATAAATGATGATCATCATCATTTATTTATATAGCACCACTATGTCCGCAGCGCTGTACAGAGAACTCATTCACATCAGTCCCTGCCCCATTGGAGCTTACAGTCTAAATTCCCTAATACAGACACACACTCACACACAGACAGAATTTAGGGTCAATTTTGATAGCAGCCAATTAACCTTCCAGTATGTTTTTGGAGTGTGGGAGGAAACCGGAGCACCCGGAGGAAACCCACGCAAACACAGGGAGAGCATACAAACTCCACACAGATAAGGCCATGGTCGGGAATCAAACTCATGACCCCAGTGCTGTGAGGCAGAAGTGCTAACCACTAGGCCACTGTGCTGCCCCAAACCTGATGATGATGATGATGATGATGATGATGATATTTGACCCGTTTACAAGCAGGTCTGTCAGCTCTTTTTCTGGGTTTTCCAGATTTTGCCTCGACTTCATCAGTTACCCTTAACTTCCATTTCCTAATGATGTTCCTAACAATGACATTTCCAAGATTCAAGCATTTAGATTTCTCTTTTGTCTCTCCTGCTTTGATGCAATCAATTAGTTTTATTTTCAAGTCCACAGACAGCTGCTCAGTGAATACAGTACATGGGTACACCTATGCACAGCATATATAAGTAGCTTGTACTACAAATACATTGGCCTGCCCTCAAAAGCGCTATATACAAAAGGTAACACTTAGCCGTTCATTTCCATGGAGTACTGGCTGGACTCATCTAGGTTTTTATGTCCAGAGTGGTGTGATTGGGGACTACAGTGGCTGATGGTGATGGATGTATGTAGAGGCAAAATGGTAAAGGTTAATATTCTAGTAGTATAGTAACAAAGGAATATCAATAACAGGTCATAATATCTACATGACAATAGAAAAGTATATAAAACTGGAAGGTGGGGGTAGATAGGTAGACAGTGAGTACTAAATAGGACATAGATATACAGAGGAATTATTATCTTTGACTTATAAGGGGCCACAAAGGGTCCGCAGTGCTGTACATTACATATGCAGAAAACAGAACCAAGACACAACATGATACAAAAATGTATACAAACACAGGTGACAGGGTAAAGCAAATCAGATTATATCTGGGACAGATAGTGAAAGGGATGGTAGAAATCAGCGAGAAGAAAGCCAAAGCTTAAGAAGACAGGGAAAACAGGGCTTGTGAAGCAGGCCAAGAGGTACAGAGGGTGAAGGAACAATAGATGGAGCACACAAGGAAAGAGGGCCCTGCTCCTGAGAGCTTACATCCTAAAGGGAAGGGGGAGACACAAATAGGGTGGTACTAACTGGGGGAGAGAGCCAGGACAAGGAAGTTAGGAGAAGGACTGATAGACTTGAATAAATAAATGAGTCTTAAGGGCACGCTTGAAGCCTTCAAGAGTAGATGCTAACCTGATGGAACGTGGAAGATCGTTCCACAGCAGAGGAGCAGCCCGGGCAAAGTCCTGAAGACGGGAGTGAGAGGAGGTGATCAGTGAGGTAGTGAGGCAGCGGTCACAGGCAGAGCGGAGGGGGCGGGTAGGAGTGTAGGTAGAGATGAGATTTGAGATGTAAGGAGGGGAAGATTAACTAAGAGCTTTAAAGGTGAGGGTGAGGAGTTTAAATTTAATTCTGTAGGGTATGGGGAGCCAATGTAGTGACTGTTGGATGGAGAATGCAGATACAGAGCGGCGGGAGAGAAAAATGAGGCGGGCAGCAGCATTGAGGATAGACTTAAGAGGGTCAAGGCGAGAATCAGGTAGGCCAGAGAGAAGGAGGTTACAGTAGTAAAGGCAAGAGATAACAAGCGAGTAAACAGGGGTTTTCATGGCTTCTGTGGTGAAAAAGGTACGTATCTTAGATATATTCCGAAGGTGGAAGTAGCAGGATTTTGAGAGGGACAGAATGTGAGGATTGAATGAGAGGGAGGAATCAAGGATGACCCCAAGGCATCGGTCTTGGGGGACAGAAACGAGGGTAGTGTTATTAACAGAAATAGAGAGGGGGGGAGGGGGGAGAGTCCTGGCAGGGGGGAAGACTATAAGCTCGGTCTTAGAAATATTGAGTTTAAGGAAGCGTTGGGACATCCAAGATGAGATGGCTGAGAGACAGGAGGAGACACGAGACAGAAGGGAAGGGGAGAAGTCAGGGGATGAAAGATAAATTTGGGTATCATCAGCATAGAGGTGGTACTGGAGGCCAAAGGAGCGGATGAGGACCCCAAGGGAGGAGGTGTAGAGGGAGAAAAGCAGGGGGACAAGAACGGAGCCTTGAGGAACGCCAACAGGTAGGGGAAGAGGGGGTGATGTAGAATCATGGGTAGAGACTGAGAAGGAGCGGTTGGTGAGGTAAGAGGAAAGGAGAGGACAGTGTTACATAGGCCTATAGATTTGAGAGTTTGCAAAAGGAGTGCGTTGTCAACGGTATCAAAGGCAGCAAAGAGGTCAAGAAGGATAAGAAGGGAGTAGTGTCTATTGGATTAAGTGAGGAGAAGGTCATTAGTGACCTTAGTGAGGGCGGTTTCAGTGGAGTGGAGGGGGCGAGAACCAGATTGGAGCGGGTTAAGGAGTGAGTGAGAAGAGAGAAATGAGGTGAGACGGTTCTAGACAACCCGTTCAAGGAGTTTGGAGGCAAAAGAAAGAAGCAAAATAGGTAGGTAATTAGAGAGAGGCGGGATCAAGGGACGGTTTCTTGAGTATGGGGGAGACAAGAGCATGTTTAAAAGAGGAGGGGAAGATTCCAGAGGAGAGGGAGAGGTTGGGGAGGTGTGCAAGGTGGGAGCAGGCTTCAAGAGAGAGGGAGCAGAGGAGGTGGGAGGGGATTGAGTCCTGTGTGCAAGTGGAGAGGGGAGAGGAAGAGAGAAGTGAATGGACTTCATCTGCAGATACTGGAGTGAAGGAGGGTGAGTTAGCGGGACAGGAGAGGAGAAAAGAGATAGCAGCAGCAGAGAAGGGGGACAGATTGGGCATGGAGGGGGGAGAGGGTGGGGTAAGAAGGGACTGCTGGGAGATGTCATGGCGTATAGACTCAATCTTGGATGTGAAGTGGGTAGCAAAGTCGACAGCAGAGAGCGTGGGAGGGGAGAAGGAGAGAGGGAGGGGAGAGGAGGGAGTTGAAGGTGGCAAAAAACTTAAGGGGGTTGGAGGATTGGGAAGAAATGAGAGCTTTAAAGAAAGATTGTTTAGAGAGGGATAGAGCCGAACTAACACACAAGCATGAAGTTGAAGTGGAGGAAGTCAGCATGAGTGCGTGACTTTCTCCAAAGCCGTTCTGCACTGCGGGAGCATTTTTGAAGATAGCGGGTAAGTTGCGGCGGGAACCAACGAAGCTTGACGGTGACAGCCGGGGCGGCAGAGTCAAGTGCAGCGTTAAGAGTGCGATTGTAGAAGGAGACAGTCTTATCGGGGGAAGAAAGAGTGGTGATGGGAGAGAGGAGCGAGCCCGGGGAGGAGGAGAAACTGGTAGGATCAACTGTATCAAGATTACGCCTGGTGGTAGTAACCTTGGGGGACGGGGACGATGAGAGGGGTGGAGAGATGCTAAAAGAGAGGAGATGGTGGTCCGAGAGAGGAAAAGGTGAATTAATGAGGTCAGAGACAGTACCGAGGTGTGAAAAAAACAGATCTAGGGAGTGGCCACTGCGGTGGGAGGGAGTAGAAAGATATATGTGTTACCATGTGCTATGAGAGGCAAATGGGCTGATCTACTGTATGTTGGAGAGTTTTATGGAGTAAAAAGATGGCAGTGTGAGAAGAGGCAGCGGGACTGTAATGCATATAGTCTGGTCCCATCTAACTGTTGATGGCAGGTGAGGTAACCAGGGTGAAAACTGAAGGAGTGACATGTGAGCCTTGCAAGATTTGAGCGGGATTATGCGGCCACAAAGCCTAACGGAGTCATGTGAAAGCGCTAGAGACAGAGATAGGGCTCTAACGAGGGGGACTAGAGTCTGCAAATTCTGGTTTCTCCATGATTTAGGTGTACAGCAATTTTAATCCAGGACCCGGGAAGGAGGAGGGTAGTCCCAGGTCACCAGCAAGAGTGATGAGGGGCAGCTGCCATGGGGTGGCTGTAACAGATTCCAGTTAGGAGGTAGAAAGAGCCCCAAATTTATTGAGCAGTTGCGTGGCGGATGCTGTGAGGGTACCAGTAAATTAATCTCTTCAGGAGATTTAAATAGTCCCATATTAATGAGAGCCCTGTAGAGAGAGGGCAGTGAAAGGGGGATCCCCACCATCAGGGAAACCCCAGAAGAAGCACCAGCATTGACATTGTGAGCATAGAACAGTGTATGGGAGTTGCACATAGAGAAGAGAGGGAGAGTCCCCAACAGCAGAGAGGAATGCCTTTGGATAAAAGTGTCTGGAAAAGAGTCATGGATGGAGAGAGGAACCCTTGGAAGGGGTGAATGTGATTGGCCAGAAGACACATGTGAAAGAGGTCCCAAGCAAGAGCTAAATTTGGGGAGGACGTTCCACCTGTAAGAGAGCACCCTTGAAAAGCAACCCTATACTGTGAGAGGGAGGTCACAGCAACTAGGCAGTCAGAAGTCCCCACAGTAACATATAGATAGAGTCCTGTGGTTGAATAACTGTTACATCAAGTGAGTACGATCCCCTGCTACTGCGATGCATTGAAGATGTCTGTCTGAGTAACCGTCCATGAAATTACACCAGTTACTGCAGCATCTTCTCTAGCAGTGAAAGGTCCCTGGATATTGGGATGATATTGAAAGTGGCCATGTGAGATGCAGCAGTGAGGCTGGAGCATGAACCTGCGAAGTATGCCCATTGTGTGCTGAGAGCTGTTTAAGAGACCTATGCAGTATTGAATGTGTGGAAGTACTGCAGCCAGCAACATCGGGTATGCAGCTGCTTTAATAATACATAATGGACTCAGTAAGAAATGTGCATGTGGAGTTAAGGAGAAATGTAATGTTTAACATCTGCTGAAGCCATGTGCTGCAAGCGTTTGGAGGAAGATGTACTTGTAACCATGAAGATCTGTGCTGAAGGAGTTTGGCGTTTGTGTCCTCTACCTTGCAACCTTTATGATATGTGCGTCAGGAGAAGGAATCTGAAATAAAATATCTGTATTATTGTTTATTTGTTCTTTGACAATTGCACTGCACACAACTAGTGTCCTTTCCATGTTGTGTTTAAACATCTGAGTAACCAGGTGACTCCCTGGTCGAGGATGCCACGTTCACTCACACAACAGCCAGAGTAGAGTTCTATTTATTAAGATTCTGTGGTGTCAATATGCAACGCTGTGAATCGCAGTGATGAACAATGAAACAACGCTGTAATTTACCATGTCAGGGCTGCTCTGTGACGTCCGGTGATCTCCCCCCATCCTCCATGAACTCTTTTTACTGGTAGTCTACCAGTGACTGGAAGAAGTGCTATGCGTAGGGATCCAGCCAAGCTGGAGAGGCTTCAGCTGGATGCCATTGAAAATGACAGCTACCTTAAGCTTTAGGCTTAATAGACTGGAGAACTTTGCAGCCCCCATATTGATGTATGAGGTCTGTCTTAAGAAAAATTAAATGTGTATTGCATTTAACCCTTTATAAATCATGCGATGGCCATTTGACGTAGAAAACTGTTGATTCCTGTTTTTATTGCTGATCATACCTTAGTAAATAGACCTCCAGGTTACTATATACATCTATATTAAAGTGACGTAGGGGGGGTTTTACGACGCAAATCCCGCATCATCATTTTCCCACCCCCTGCTGTAATTGGACAAAAACTGTGATGCCCATTTAGGGGACATGGCCAAATGATGAAAACCCATCGGGCCCCGTCTCCAACACGCCCACCACGACCCATGACTCCAGTGTTGCGAGGCAGGAGTGCTAACCACTAAGCCACCATGCTGCTACATTTCTAAAGAGGAGACCTACAGTATTTAGGTTGAAATGTGCCATCCTTCTCAAAGAGAACTCCTCTTATGGCAAGTCGTAAATTATTACGTTAGTGTCTCTGGTTTTATTTCCTATTTTATTTCTGAAACTTATTTGTGCAACTTATTTTGCATGTCTTGTTATTGACTGTTTTGTAATTAAGCCTTGGAAACATTTTTTCGGATTAAATACATTTAATCTAGCATATTCTCCGTGATTCTTTGTGAATTTACGAAGCCAAGTGAGGCTCATGCTACATGTGTATGTGATTTAAGCGTGTAATATTAATAAGTGGTTTTGGTGAACGTAAGGACTCCATAGTAAATCCTTCATAGTGGCAGAAAAGGTGTATTCATTGGTAAGCGACCAAGGTAACTCCAGTTATAGCCAGCTGCTTCAGATTGCTGTATATGAGACAGGCTAGGTGTCTGTGACAAAATGATACTTTTGAGATACAAGTCCCATGTACAGATACCATCATTTGGCGCCACAAATTTCATAGTGCCAGACAGTCAGCAAAAAAAACGCGGGAAGCAAAATACAATAAGAGAGAATGGGAGTGCAAAAACTGGAAGAGGTCTTATAAGTACAAATAAAATGAGAATCACAACAATCACGTTGACATACAAGGTAGACAAAGAGGACATGAGACATAGGGTAGAGAGGAACCTGCTTTTGAGAGCTTACACTCATGAGGGAAGGGGAATCAGAGACACTACAATATCATTGCTCTAGTAGCAGAACAATTATTTACATTTTATACATTTTGCACAGATTATCAATGGAAGCCCTTTATGTTGGTAACATCCATACCTGTTGAGGCAACCTGATCAAAGAGACCAGTGAATACCAGGTAACTCAGACCTCAGAATGGCCCTAACTGAAGAGCAGCATCCTCTATCAGTAAAGGCAGTCTCTAACCTCTAAAATCTTTTTATCCAAAAGGGTGAAATCACAGCAGGGATATAAATCACAGCCTTTCATCAGGTTAACTTGCCTGATGCTTTGCCTTCTAGGAAAAGGAACTCAGATGAAAAACGTTTTGATATATGTCAGTATTTCACCCAGTGAACATTATGATTAATGCAGCATTTCATGTTCAGAGAAAAAGACATAACCCAAATACTATTTCCATACACCTCTGAGCAGCTGTTTAATGATGATGTTAGGAGAATATACACTGATAATGGGAGCACAGTACTGTAAAATACATGCAGGAGAAGGATGATGAGGTCAAATTTTAGAGTTCTTCATAGAGAGGTTTGTGGGGGACAGTGACAGCTAATTATAGACGATCACAAGGTAGTAGGTGCTGTACATTACCAGATTCTAGTTAGCCTTTAACGGATTTTAGGAATAAGGCACCTTGCTTGAAAATGCGCCAAGTTTCTGATTGTCAATATTATTTTCAATAATATGGATTCAATTATTTATTTTCAATACATCAATAACAATTATCTAGGTTTTGTGCTAGGATATTTTTTTCCTAAGATCTTTTTCTATGTTGTGTACAATGAAATATAAATTTAATTTGCAATCCATTTAATTAGAAAAGAAAATTCATAATTAAAACTTTATTTGCTGCCAACTGTAAAGTAATTACTATTCTAAATGTGTTTTTACATGGGTGTGCTGCGCACTATTTATAGAGATTTAACTGCACCAAATCAGTAATAATTATGCACACTGAGCAGAACTTACATCATACTTACCAACTTTGCACTCTTTCCCTCCGTTAGATCCCGGAGGGGAGGTGAGGTGTGAGGATGGGGCAGGTGGCGTCATTTTGCTTGGGGGCAGGGTCATGAAGGCTCTCATCCTGCCCGCTTCACTAGGAAGTTGTCAGGATATGGGAGAATGGCCTGCTCTCCCGGGAGTCTAGGAGACCTGCCTGGGAATCAGGAGTCTCACAGACATTCTGGGAGAGTGGACAAGTATGCCTTACATTTTATTTTGTTACTTAAAGGTGGTATCTGGTTTTGGCCCAATAAATTTATAAAGTTGACAATTTATTTTTTCTGAATTAAGACTTCTTTAAGACTATACAGCTGGTAGCTGGAGTAGATTCCTAAAAGAATAAAAATGGGATTTGTTAGAGACCAAGCTATGCTCTGGATATTCATTTTAAAGTAATCAGAGCATTCTTCCCAACTGTCCTGATATATGTACCCACCCCTCCCCCAGTAGTGCTCAGTGAGTGCAAATACTTTATGGGGCCAAAGAAAACTACAGCTCCCAGAAGCCCACAGATGGGAAGAGGGAGCTGGGGCAGGGCGATTGTGATGAGCCCAGAAAACGGGATAGGAACGCAGAAGCGGGAAAGCCAGTGAGTGAGGAGGTTGCAATTAGTGGTACCGGCACATAGAGGAACCTTGTGCAGATCTGTGAGACTGTGTCCACAATTAGGGTGAAGAGAAGTTACCAGGATAATGGGGATTAGCCCTGAAGATCAGGAGCACAGAGAGATGTTGGAAGAA
The DNA here is from genome assembly GCF_038048845.1 of Mixophyes fleayi. Lineage (NCBI taxonomy): Eukaryota > Metazoa > Chordata > Amphibia > Anura > Limnodynastidae > Mixophyes > Mixophyes fleayi. The sequence goes on along the minus strand of NC_134411.1, from coordinate 4,350,330 downwards.
AGGGTTTTAAATTACACTGATATAGTTTGAGTGCAAAGCTGCTGTTGAATTGGTATCACTACCGATCCCAGGAAACTGTCACATAACTGTGTGAATTAGTGGTCATCCATTTTAGTTCATACTTGCCGACTCTCCCAGAAGAGTAGGCATCCTGGGGAGAGGTCATGTGAAGGGGGGGGGGGGGGGGGGTTTAGGAGGGGACATGGTCCTGCCCCCTGCAAAGAAATGCAAAATTTCATAGCAGAGGCGGGGTTTAATTATGCTAAATCGTTTCACTAAGCCACACGTCCACCACTTTCCGGGCGAATGCCTACTCTTTCGGGAGGACTCACCAAAAATCGGGAGCCTCCCGGACATTCCAGGAGAGTAGGCAAGTCTGTTTTAGGTGTAACTGTTACCTGTGGTGAGTGCACATTTTGTTAGTTCAAATTCACTGTACAGTTTAGAGACTTCTTGTAGACTGTCATAAGGACAGCTTCAGATCCTGCTGTCAACAAAGCTAGTCCTGTGTTCAAGGTTCATTATCTGGGATCTAAAGTCAACAGTATATAAAAAAAAGTGTTTACTTTCACAGTGTCTTTGCCTGCTCTGCTTTCTCTTGATTGGAGTTACGGAGAACTGTGGGCCTCAATCATCAAGGAACGTAAATGCCGATACACTGCGCATAGCCAGAACCAGATTTTTGAGCGTAAAAGACCCGACGATGTCGTGGGTGGAAAGGGAAAGAGCCTATGTCAATGTAGAGTAAGGGCGTGTCAGGCTCGAGCTCGCACAGCAGCATCTGATTCAAGCTATGGGCAAATCAAATGTTCTTCTGTCATATCACTTGCACCAGCTACAGGGGAGGTGAAGTGCTGAGCGATAGTGATGATGGTCACCTATGCATGCTAGAACGTGTGTTTGTAGCCAACAGCAACTGTAAAAATGCATTTTATGTACAGTAGACATTCATAACATCCTAATAAATGTATTCAATGAAAAAAACACTTTTTTCCTGATGTTTTGTCATTAATGACTACATTATTAGCAGGTGACATTAACGGAATAGTTTTTGAGGTTCTTTCTATTCCACATATGTATTGGATATCTCCTGCAGTGTATTGTCTGTTAGAGCAGAGCGGACCTAGACCTGTATTCATCAACAGATGTGTCATTACATCCACTCCTTGTTGAATACAGATGTGCGTATGCCCGTTGTCTGTGCATTTAAAAAAAAAAATGCACATTACATTCATTTTGCATTCCTTGGTGAGGCCCAGTGTGTGTATCCGATCTAAAACTCAGGCTCACAAAAGTACAAGTTTGGATCAAGGATAGAGTGACAAAACCATGCTTAAAGTGTGTTTAACTTCACAAGAGCTCCAACGCAAAATAGACGGGATCATAGCACTGCATTGTGTTGTTTGCATGGGCGTGTAGTGTGATGTGTGCAGCAGGTTATTTTAAGTAGATTAGTTGAAGCAAACATAATGGTATCTCTCTAGGCAGTCTTACGTCACTTAGAACACTGCTGAGATTTAGATTTTTATTTGCTTAAGGTAACTTGCTAACAAGTCTCTCCCTGGTGTTCATGATCCTGGACATTCACCTACAACCAACAGTCAAGATCTGGGTAGTGGCACTGCTGGGAATGAGGAGGTAAGAGACATACTACTACACACACCATTTCATTCAGAGCAAAAAAGGGTTTGTTATATATGGGCTGGACAGTCCGGACGACCTGAATGCCAGAACTGTCTGTATATTCGACAACAGAGGTGCTTTTTTGAGGAGAAGGGGTTTGTCTAGCACTATGCACGCCCTTTGTGATGGTACACACATACTGTCCGATTTGGACTGTGAAAATTGAAGGGAGGTATGTAAGAGTACGAATGATACTTGATGTTGCACAAAGTCATTCTTGCTAACATTACTTTCTCTTTTCTTTAACTGAAGAACCCTATCGTACCACAGAGTCACCACTTGCCCTCAAATCTCCCTCAGTTTCCCAAGCCCGCTGCCTTGGTGTCACACTTGACTCCACCCTCTGCTTTATTCCTCACATCCAGACTCTCTCCCAGTCCTGTCGACTCCACCTTAAATACATTGCCAGAATACGCCCTTTTCTTATCCAACATGCTACATAATCTAACCATTCTCTCATTGTCTCCAGTCTTGATTACTGCAACTTCTGCTATCTGGCATTCCCCTCACCCATCTATCTCCACTTCAATCCAACCTAAATGCTGCAGAAAGACTGAACTTCCTCTCTCACCGCTCCACATCTGCAGCACCACATTGCAAATCCCTACACTGGCTCCCTGTGTCCTCCAAAATCAAATTCAAATTACTCACCCTTACCTATAAAGCCCTCAACACCACCACCCTTTTATATATTTCAAAACAGATGTCATTTTTAAATGTAATTTAAGAAATTTTAGGCGTTGTGCTTCAAATTACAAAACAAAAACTAAAATGTTAAATCCCTATGATCCCAGATGGTAACTCAAATCCAGTTCACTAATAATTATCCTGTTCAATAATTTGGAATTGTCGATATACATCAGGGGTGTATATACCTCAAAGTTGCATTTCCCTACAGCCACCAAGTATAATTAATGAACCTGTCAGCCAAAGCACATATATGGAAACGCATATTGATATTTTATTGTTCATAACATTATTTCCTTATGAAGACCCTACAGTGCACATATTGTCTGGTATTACAATATAGTGTATAGACAAGCTATCAAACATATTCTGTAACTGTACAGAACATATTCTCTAACTGTTCATGATGTATATGTACATTTTGAACATCCCAAGTCACCCAAGTACACTAAAAGCATATATAAGACAATATGCAAAATACCCACAAAAACAACTGAAAGGAACCAAAACTTACAATGCTCAAATACACATCAATTTTTTTAACCTACATATCATAGAGAATTCAAAAGGTTTCTTGATCAAAAGTCTAAAACTGAAATTTGGGTTGAAAACTGAAATCTAGAAAATAAAATCTACAAAAACCAGTAATTATGGCAGAATATCTCTAATAGATCCTATATACCAAACAGAAAACCCACATAAATCTAAGCCCACAGATTGTGACAAGTGCGTATATACTGTAAGTAAAGGCACAAATGCATGCACTGTAAAATGTAAAACTTTAGAATGACGCTGGTGTGAGTATGAAGGTGTTTAGCTTAGAATGGATCTCACATTTGAAGCAGGCAGCTCTGGCGGATCAATAATGTCAGTTGCTTTAATTGTCTGCTCTAAATAGTATGGTGGATTTGTGCACTTTGGGTATTGCAGATAAGAAGATGGTATTGGCCAAAGGGTTGCATGTAATGGGTGGAAACACAGCATTCGAAGCTGAGATGTCTCAGAAATTTTTATAAGCACTTGGGAGGATAAATAAATAGTCACTACAAAGAGCTTGGGTTAGTGCCCCAATCTTTATTTGGGGTGTGAGACTAACCTAATAATCAGGTCATATGAAAGGGGAGGATTTTTTTTTTATATTTAACTTTTTTAATTTTTAACATTTTTTGCACAATTTCCCTTCCTCCAACATCACTTACATTTACTGAAAGTTCTAAATAGCTGCTTTTGCAGCTGATTGGCACTGTCCTTACAGCCAAAACTGGAAATGGCCATATCCCATAGGTTGCATACACCACTTAAATAATGTCCAGGACAGTGGACGAAGTGGGGGGGGGGGGGGGATGGAAATTTAGAAGTGGCGGTATAAAAATGTAAGTGAATGGAATTTGATAGCTTCACAGTGAAAACAGTAGGATAAGTGGGACTATGGCATACCACCCTATACCAGCCCACTTCAACCGCAGCTCCAGGGCATTTGGGCAAGAAGTTGTGGACAGAGAGGTAGGGTCACAGTTTTATAATGCATATTTTCAAGTATGGTGTGCGTGTTTATAATTGTATATTACATTTAGACTTTTATGCAAGTTATATACGGTTACATTTTCTGTACATTACCAATTTCCAATGCTCTTAAAGGAGATATCCACCTTATGTTACAGTTATTATCAATTAAGTCTATTAGTGAAGGGAGTGGGGATTTATTTTTGTAAATGCTATGCTGTAGCCTACTGCTATAGTTTCTCTATTAGCCTCCCTTTAACAGCTGCTAGTAGAAAATGTATGTTCTGAGGAACAAGAAGTGACCTCCCTCCACAGTCCACTAGTGGGAGAATATGAGCTGAGTACTATGAGGTACCAATAGGGGGACACCGGACTACTGAATGGCTCGATGCAGAAACTTTGCCTAGGTAAACAGAAAAGAAAATATCATATTGAGACGCTGGACTGCTATCTTAGCAAATAAACTGTAGCAGAATATTACATCATTGAGTTAACAGATAACAATTAATAGAAGGACGACGCAAATAATGAACATTTACTGTAAGACCTACCAATTATAATGGAAAATTTTAATGAGGTCAATATTGACAGGAGTTTATAAATATTTATATAAAGTCTTATCATATTAGTGATGAATCTATTGTGGTGTATAAGTATAATGTGGAACAGACTCTTCTAAATAACATACACTACATATAGAACAGCTCCAGATTGCTTTATGGATGTAAATCCCCTTCAGCAAGAAGGAGTGAAGTGATCTCTCTCTGTGACAGTTCAGATATCCTTTATGGAGTGTGATTGCATTTCTATCTGTGGGTAAAAAGCAGTGAAGAGGAACGAAAAGAGCCTGAAGATGTAATTAACTCCCCTCATAATTAATATTAGAAAAAGGTAAGCATATGGCCAACTTCGGGGGAAGACTTTGCCCGGCCTAGTATGAAGCAATGCCATGGGAGAAGAACACGGAGAAGCAATATGTTAGAGGAAGAGAAGGCTCTGTAAAGGTAGGTGGGAAAAAGCAACACAGAGTAAAAGAGTGAGAAATAACAAAGTAAAACTTATGAGAGAAAGGATTAATAAACGATCATTTATAAAACACACAATATATTGGTAAACCACTTTTCATTTTGCACAGTACAAATATCACTTAAAAGTCCATCCTATTACCAGGATAGAACACCCTTCATTTAACGAACGTTTTCTGGGTTTCTCTTAAAATACTGCTTGATTAACCCCACTTATGTCTCAAAGGGGTTGACCAGTTTGGATGATAAATCCTTAATTAAAAATGCCCCAGAGTTAGGAAATAGGGAGGTAGGTCTCCCGCACCAGTCCAAACTATTCCTAAGGCCAAGAGCCGCTATGTCATTCAACTTTTTTTTTTTGCTATCTATGGGGGCACGTCTGATCAAGGGGGAGTAGTCTAAATGCTGATAACTCCATTAAATAAAATAGAACAGTGAGAGATCGTCAGGCTGCATTTATTGCATGTGTCACTATAGAATGTTGTCATTAGATCTGTGGAAATGTGCAAATAAATGTTCTTTTCTGTATAAGGTGCACCTGTAAAGAAATAAATTTAAAAAATATAGTGCAAGGACAGATTTCCAGCACATATAAGAACATTTAGAAAGACATGTATTTTGCAAGGTGGGAAGAAACATACTCTGTAGCATCCCCCAAGTCAGGGGAAACCCCCATTAAATACTCCTTTTAATTTTATTTAAATATCTCACAGCACGGTGGCTAAGTGGTTAGCACTTCTGCCTCACAGCACTGGGGTCATAAGTTCAATTCCTGACTATGGCCTTATCAGTGTGGAGTTTTGTGTGTTCTCCCCGTGTTTGCGTGGGTTTCCTCCGGGTGCTCCGGTTTCCTCACACACTCCAAAAACATACTGGTAGGTTAATTGGCTGCTATCAAAATTGACCCTAGTCTCTCTCTCTCTGTCTATGTCTGTGTGTGTCTGTATCTATGTTAGGGAATTTAGACTGTAAGCTCCAATGGAGCAGGGACTGATGTGAATGAGTTCTCTGTACAGCGCTGCAAAATCAGTGGCGCTATATAAATAAATGGTGATGATAATGATCAGGCATAAAACGAGGAGCACAAGTTATATTTGTAGAGTATTTACCATAGATTTACGAATGCAAGCTGCCACACTGGAGGAATAAATTGTTACAGTAGTGAAGCATGTTACATAAGATATACAATTAACAAAATTAAAATAGAGTCAGTTCTTGTTCCCTAGGATCCTTGTTAAAAGCATTCTCTCCCTGATATTTGAGATTACATAAAATGACATTTTTATTTGCAGGGTTCTAATGAACATCCAGTCATTTTTATTCAGAGATTCCCGTCTGGCATCTATTTTGGCAATCCACAATGTACCTCTAGAGAGATTGCAATTTGAGATTGGACAGATAATAACCTACATTACCTAAGAAATTTTATATTAATGGAATATAATAATAATAATAATAATAATATATTTACTGGGAGAACATTTTCAACATAATTTTCTAAATTAGCAACCAATTAGATTAACTTTCATACAAAGCTAATGGATGGCTGTTATAAGTATGTGATATTCATACCATATTATAAATAAGACATATAAAAATATTCAGAGCAAAAATTGGGGCAAAAACTATCCACATCTATCCACCCAGCCATGCCACCATTTAATAAAGATCATAAAGTAAATATCATGAGGGTATGTAAAGAGATAAACTGGGACAACAGAAGTTGCTGAAGTACATTTTTCATTCTTTACAGACAGTCTTTACAAGACTCTGCAAAATGAATTACTATATCATTTAAAACACTATGCACATCATTGAGAAAAGGCTAAAGGGACTATTAAAGCTGTGGAAGCATTACTTATGTATACTCCCAGAATGTCCAAGAGACTCTCACATTTTGAATAGTTCTCCAGAGCCCACTAGAGAGCTGGCTCTTCTACCGGATCCTGCCCACTGGCTAGCGAGTTTGACAGGACGAGCGGCCTCAATGACGCGATTCACTGTGAAACGCGTTATTTTGGCCCCACACCCGTGGCGTGAGGATGTGACATCGGCATTTCACTGCAGGAGGCAGGGCTAATATGACACACTTTTCTGTGCTCAGCCCCCCTCTCTGGGCAAATACTGTATTGCATCCGCATTTCAGCCATTCTAAGTCACCATCGATTGTAAGGCACACACTAATTTCAGTACCACCAACAGAAAAAAAAAGCTTTTATTATATGGAATTGCGATCATTTCTCCAACGATGAACATTTACCTCTCTAATGCCAAAATATCAACATGCAATTCTATTTCCATGCTCTTTTGCAAACACAATAACTTTTTATTTCAATGTTGCTTCGTAGTGAAATCTGTTTGACAACATTTTGATCACAGTAAGGGATCAAATTCAATTAAATAAAGCTCCACTATAATGAAGTAATGGTGGCTCCACACTTGCAAAAGGTGTGACTGTATTCAGATGGCGGGGTGAAGCGACAACATTCAAACTTCCGTCTGCTGTTCTAAGACGCACCCGTGGTTCTAAGATGCTCCCCGGTTTTAGAGAAAGGAAAAAAAGGTGCGTCTTAGAATGGAAGCAATACGGTATGTGTGGAAGCCTCACTGTCTGTAACGGATTTACTGGATACACTACTAATCTTGATTAGCGCTGGCTTACCTGAGGTGCGGAGTCTAACGATCTCCTCGGTATTCACCAAGAACCACCACAAGGCGGGATGGGCTTTGCTGCCAGGAGTCGCAGGTCGCGGTCCTCAGGTTTGCCCCAAGATGTAGTACAGCGGAGTAGGAGCAAGATGAGAATAGTCGGACAGGTCGGGTCAGTACACAGGCAGGCAATGCAGACAGAATCAGGAGGCAATCTCGGAGTCAATCAAACCGGGTCGGTACACGGGTCACCAGAACAGATGCGTGGTCAGCTAGCTGGGTCGGTACACAGGAAGGCAGATAAACGTATAGAGAAAGGAGCGTGAGGCAATCCAGGTCAGGAGCACAGGCAATAAGGAAGGTCAGTAAGCCAAGTCGGTACACAGAGGACGACGGAATCCAGAAGGGTAAACAAGCTGGGTCGGTACACTGGAGGTCAACACACAGGAAGCAGGAACAAGGAGGACACAGGAATCAGGAGCCAGGAACTGGTAAGTTGCTCTGACACTCAACGAGTGTCAGAGCTATGTTTTTATACAGTGTCCCATTTGAATTCCCCGCCCTAGGTAGCGATCATGTGACCGCCCTAGGTAGCGGTCACGTGACCGCCAAACCCGGAAGTGCGGCTTCCGGGTCCGACGGAGCGGCTGGGGAACGTGGAGAGGTAAGTATCGTGACACTGTCACAGAAATTAGTGCACCTGAGCGTTGCATTCTTCCTGCAGCACTATCTGGGTATTTGTGCAAGGATGTAGTGGTCTACTATTCTTTTCAGTGAAGGGCCTCATGCTTCTGATCAGTCACTGCATATTGGTTTGACACCCAAATGGGTGCCTCCACTGAGTATCGGTGATGGGTACACTTTAGCTTTAGAACATCTAAAGGTCTTTTCATCAATTTCTCTCAACGCACTGCAAAACAGCCTGTTCTACTTTTACCA